>NW_007252245.1:114260-212145 GCF_000164805.1 Carlito syrichta | reverse complement strand
TAGAAAATGTGATACATATACATGATGGAATACTATGCAGCCATAAAAAAGAAGAAAATCATGAATTTCACAGCAACCTGGATGAAACTAGAGTCTATAATACTGAGTGACCTCTCACAGAAACAAAGATCCAAGTATCACATGTTCTCACTCCTATAATGGACCTTGAACATCCAATGTAATAGTATAAGAAAATGACTGAAGGTACTGGGAAACTATGGGGGGGAGGGGGATGGGATTAACAGTCACAAATATCTGTCTGGGGATGGGGAAACCCTCTTATCAACAGGGTGCCTGAATGAAATGTAATTGTACACTTAACCCTTAACTGTACCTCTCAAAATCATAATAAAAAATAATAATAATAATTCCAACCTATGAGCATTTTGGAGATCTGATTATGCTCATTTGTTTCTGATGGCTTTTCACTTATGGTGCCTTGTTTCTTTGTGTGTTCTATATTGTGTATTACAGATAAATTTCCCCGGAGGGTATTTGTGTTTGGTACATCTAGGAGTATGAGAGCACTACCAATTTAAAACATTATAAGATAACATCTTTTCTTTGGGGGTAATTTTGGTTTTAGTTGTTTTTGTTTTGTTTCTTATTGTTTTGTTTTGTTTTTGACCACCTAAGTTGTGGGCATTCAGGATTCTAAAGTTTTGAAGGCTGACTTGAGATTATTATTTCTCAAGGGGGTCTTTTTTTTTTAAAAAAAAAGAATTTTGTGTCCATACTTATGAAATTCATTGTTCTATTGCTTTCTTTTTTTACTGACTTTTTCAATTTTTTATATGATGATAATGCTAACTTCCTAAGTGGAATTGGGAACTGTTTTCTCTTTCTCTCTTTTCCTGAAGAGATTGTATAGAATTGCTGTTCATTCTTTTTTTTTTTTTTTGAGTTGGAGTCTCACTCTGTTGCCCAGACTGGAGTGCAGTGGCACGCTACCAGCCAGTGTAGCCTCGACCTGCTGGTCTCCGGCGATCCTTCTGTCTCAGCCTTCCAAGTAGCCGGAACTACAGGCATATGCTACCACGCCCGGCTAATTTTTTGTTTTATTGTAGAGACAAGGTCTTGCTAAGCTGCCTGGGCGGGTCTCGAACCCTCAACCTGAGGAAATCCACTCCCCTCGGCCTCCCAAAGTGCTGGAATTACAGGCTGAGCCACTGAGCCCAGCCAATATTTTCATTTCAATGGTCAAATTCATATGTGCAAAGTTGTTCAGATTATACCATTACAATCTTCTGGTGTAAGATTGTACTGAGACTGTAGTGTTTACAGAGACTGTAGTGTTTCATTCCTAATAATAGTAAGTTGTGTTTTCTCTCTTTTTCTGTTAAGCTTGCTAAAAACTTTTTGGTTACAGTTCTAAAACTTCCATTATTTATATCCTTTACTGAGATACTCTATTGCTTTACTGAGATTTTCTGTTTTTTCATTTGTTTCAAACATTTTCATAATTTCTTGTTAAAAGGTTTTTTTACAATGGCTGCTTTAAAACCTTTGTCAGCTAATTCTAACGATTCTGCCATCTTGATTTTGATGTCTATTGATTGCCCTGTTAAGATTTAAATCGGTAATTTCTTGGCATAAGAACAATTTTTGATTGAAATCTGGACATTTTGAGTATTATGTTATGAGATTCTGGCTCTTTAAAACTTCTCTTCCAATTGGCTTCCACTGACAAGACTAGCAGGAAAAGAGGGGGCACCACTTTTTACTGACAGGTTACTATAGTGGTTCAAGTTTTCCACTTGCTCTCAGAGTTAAAATGAGGCTTCTTCATTGATACTGACACTTGAGAGAGGAGAGACTTCTCATTACTTCAGGGTGAAAATGGGATTTACAGCTCCCCACTTGTCTTCTATTGTTAGCCTCATATCTGGGAAGTGAAGAGTCTTGTAGCTACTCTACACTTACACTAGGCCTCCACTGAAACATTGTGTGTCTATTGTGGCGGGGGAGGGGGGGGGGCAGCCTTGTTACTGCTGGGTGATTGTGAAAGTCATGACTTTCCACTAGGTCTCTTCTAACACTACCTCATCAGGAAGAGGCAAAGATGAAAGATGACTTATTGCCAGGTGGAGATGAAAATCTAGGCTCCTCATGCAATCTCTAGTAATATTATGGCAGCAAGCAGTTGTGTTATGACCCAGTGAGTATAAGCAATCCAGTTTTCTACTTGGCTTTTTCTGCTATCACCCTGGTAAATTGGTAGGGTCCTTTGATCTGACGGGGTGAAAATAAAAATTGAGCTCCCCTAATTGGACTTTTCTACTGTGAATGGAGATGGGGACATAATTTATTCTGTGGTGTTCGGTTTATGTGGTTATTTTCTAAAAATTTTCTGTCTTGGTAGACTGACCACCTTCTGCTCCTTTGACCAGAAAGTACAGTTTGGGAGGCTTTGTTAATCTGCACCTATTGGCATTTCTGAGTTGTTAGTTCCTCTAATACCCTAGTTAGGATATATGAGGCAGAAAGATAATCCAAGAGTCTCATCATTGTGTTGTTTTTCATGTTCTGCATTCCCTGATTTTGTCTTCAAAAATCTTTCAGAATCTTCTTATATTTGTTTGTATATAATGTTCTGAGTATTTGGTTGTATTCACTAAAAGGAATATAAAAATTTGCAATTTACAAAAATTTACAATGTACAATTCATCACCCTGGAGGTGAAATTTCCATAAATAATATTTGATTTTTTTGTGTTTCTTTTCTGTAGACATAGTTCACTTGTTATTAATATATTTACATGAGTTCAGTGCCTACCATTAGTTATTATATCATAGATCTTTCAATGTTCAGTCATTTGCAGTTTACCACTAAGGTTCATGAGTGCATTATTTTTGAGTTTATGCATATTGGAAATGAATAATTTCTTTATATTTGAAGAACAATTTTACTTACTATATAGCCCTCAGATGACATCCTGTTTCATTCAAACACTGTAGATTTGCTTAATTCATCATGTTGCTCTGGATTAGCTTGATTTTCTTTGCTCTATGTAAGTTGTGTTTCTACCTGGGTGCTAATAGCAATCTTAAAAAATAATTTTTAACATCACCTTGATAAGTCTTTGTGTTTATCATTTTGTATCACTTTTTCTTTTTGAGAACATTAAGTGCTATTTCAGTCTGAAGTTTCAAGTCTTTTTATAATTCAGGTAAGTTCCTTGTATCATATTTTTAAATATTTATATTTTCTGTCACACTTTTTTCTTTTTCTTCAGGAATACTGATAATGTATATGTTTGATCTCCTGATGTTGGTATTTCATATCATTCTTACTATTTTTAGTTATTTTGATTTTATTGTTACTTTTAGACTTTATGTGATTTTTTTCAAGTCCATCTTTCATATCCTGACTATATTTTTTCCAATATGTATTATTTATAATGTAATTTTTAGTCTTTAAATTATTTAAGATATAATTTTTATCTTCTACTTTTGTCTAGTCTCATCTTTTCTCACTTAATCTCTTGTTTGACTTTTGTATATAATCAATGGTATTAACTTTTATTAACTATTAGAAATTTGTCCAAATTCTTCTGCTGTTTCCTCCATTTCTTTTTGGGGTAAATATTCCATGTGTGTGTGTGTGTGTGTGTGTGTGTGTGTGTGTGTGTGTGTGTGTATGTGTGTGTGTGTGTGTGTGTTGTTCTTTCAAATTATTGAACTAAAGAAGGGTTTTTTTGTCTGAATCATTCTGTGGGAAAAGGTAAAGGAAAGTGTTGTCAAAATTGTAGAATGTTAGGATCAGGTATGTGGTCCTGAATACCTTCTTACAAGTTTGTATGACTTCTATTCTGGAGATTAAACTCAGTCTTAGACTTTCAGCAGTTTAGTAAGGCTCACAATGAATCACAAGCCATAGGCTCTGTGATTGTAATCTGGGCATGAAAACTTTTTCTCTGCTCTTCTTCTCACTTCACTTCAATTAATAGAGACATTGTACAGATGTCTTATATTTGATGATAAACTAGAATCATCAGAATATTTATATATATGTAGGTATATAATATATATATGTATATTATATATATATATTACATATATATATATATATATATATATAATTGCCACTCACAACTTGGAACATTACATTAAGTTTGATTAGTTTAGCTGAATGTTGAAGTGCTTCAGGGTATTTCAGCATTTGGAAGCATGAAGATAGATCTACATGCCTGCTAAAGTTTCCACCTGAGCATTGAATCAGAGTGTTTAGTTCAATATTCTGTTATCTTTCTTAAGAATATATTAAAACTACATTCTTGCAAATATGTTTTTCATGTTGGAAACAAAAAGTCAATGTTCTTAAATGTTTTTGATTAGTATTCTTTTAACTGTGGTTGAAGAAAATGTATTTATAGCAATTAATATAAAACTTAAAAATTACATCTTATTTATTTTAAATCACTTCGACCCCATTATATTTCTTTTTCGGAGAGATCTTTTTCATGTGTGAGAAAGTGATAGCTATTCCTCAGAGAGGGACAGGCAGTTCCCATAATATCTGTTAGATTCCTTCAGCCACTAGTTGTTTAAAAATACAACATCAAGAAATATATCAAATAAACTGTAATATTACATTGGAAACCACTGAGTTTTCTGTTCAATTTGTCTTCCCTGAATACTGCCCTCACTTTTCACAGGTATAGGCTCCAAGCAGCCATGTTTCATCTGACTTTAGTTCAGTTATCAAGAATGAAAACCTGATCAAAACTGGGTCAAGCAAATGTGCATTCTCAGGAGTCTGCAATCAATTTAATATGGAAGATGTGAAAGCTCAGGAACAATGATACAGCTATATACTTTCAGGTACAAAGCAGATCTACACAGAGACCAGAAATAAGTGGTAGGGAGAAAACATCAACTGGATACATGTAATATTCTTTATTCTTGTTTCTTCCTGATGTCCAGATATGTCTGGACAGGTTGTTTAAGAGTCCAGTATTTCCGTACAATAGATGATTGACTTATAAAAAGTGTATCTCACATTTTTCTTTTTACTTATTTTCTTTTTGAATCTTCTTTCTTCTCCCCCTTCTTTAAACCAGTGGGAGTTGATGCTGCTGTTTTTTAAAAACTGAATCTTAATTAATATAATGTTCACACACTTTGAGAAAATAAAAAACAAGCTTATTTTTGCTAAGCAAAGAAGTAAAAACGATACAATACATTACAAAGCAGTTTTGAGATTTGCATTTGAAGGTTTCTCTTTGATAAGAATGGATTTGGGCAGAGAATAGTAGAGTAGAGAAATATAACCTAATTATTTTTACAGGCACAGAGATTTGTTCTGCTTATATAAGTCAGGACCAGCCATTCCAACGGCCTACGTGATTAAAATAAATTCATTATTTAAAGTAATATTGAGTCATGTGGCATGAGTCCATTTGTGAATAAGTATAATTTGCATATATTTTATTATTTATTCCCTCCCCTCCTATGTCTTATTTCATTATCAGTCCTACCTTTAAAAATTTCTCTCAGAAAGACTGGGGAAAAGATTTTGTACTTTTCCATGGATTAAGCCATCATATTTTTTTTGGTTGATAGTGGGGAAGTATTTATTTAAATTAAGTTTTATTTTTCTCCAAATAGTTACACAATAGTTTTAGTATGTTTTCCCATTTACCATCAATGCCTCCATTTGTGTATAGTAAATTCTTATATGCACTGGGTTTAATTTATTCTGTTCCGTTTTTCCATCTGTGCATTGCAATGGGAGTAGCCACCATAATTCTTTGATGAGTCCCAATATTGATCCAACAGTTAACATCTTTTTGAGTGACTGACGAGAATTTCTTCCATCTGCTCTCTTTCTTTCAGCTTATTAATTTCAATCACTTCCTAGGAAGAGTTTGAAGTTTGGTGGTGAGCTTTTATTGCATGCTCTAATAATCACTTTCTACTTGTTAATTGTCTATGGAATAAATAGAGAAATGATATCTTGAATCTTGTTTATTTAGACATTTGGTGACATCTCATTAGTTACAAAAACTATACGTGAAATACAATATCATATCAACAATAATCAGACATCTCTAACTTTTAATTAGCTATTATCAGCACATATATTATGATATTTCTGATCAATTTTCCCAGACTTTGTACATTTCTTTGATTCTACAGCAGCAGTCCCCACCTGTTTGGCATCAGGGATTGGTTTCCTGGAAGACAATGTTTCCACAGACGGGGTTGGCATTGTCAGGCATTAGATTCTCATAAGGAGCCCGCAATCTAGTTCATATATGCAGTTCATGATAGGGTTCACCTCCTGTGAGAATCTAATGCTGCCGCTATCTGACAGTAGATGGAACTCTGCCAGTGACACCTGGTTCTTAACAGGCAACAAACTGGTACCAGTCTATGGCCTGGGGGTTGCAGAATCCCGTTCTGCAGGACCCTAATCAGAAAGCCAATTACTTTCTTTTGACACGTTGTTTCCCTTCAATAAACCAGAATGTACATGTAAATTATATATGAATTTTGTTACTTCAGACTATCTTTTCCACCTGAATAGTATGTCTTGAGATAGTGGTGAATGTTTATCTCTTTTCATTAAAAAAAAAAAAAAAGATATTTTCATCTTAGGCTATCTAGTTAAGGTTTTCCCTTCTAGGCTACTTAACATCACTTAACTTCTTGTATCAAGCAATATGGCTACTGACTTTTTTTTTTCTCATTCATGTCACTTTATAATCTAACAACTCTCAATATTCTATGTTGTGGAGATACAAATTTGCCAATTATATCAGTGTTGAGCAATTTCTATATATTTAGCAACAACAAAAAAAACCCAAAACAACTCTAAAAAAACTCTTCCGCTTTTAGGTCAAATTAATTTCCCATTATTTCCAGTGGCTATTTACTAGGTTAATTAGTTATAGAAAAACATTTTTATTTTAACATTGAGAGGAGACAACATCTAGTGTTCTCAACCTCTGGTTTAGGGTGTCTGAATGCTGCCTTAAACAAGGTTAACTTCTGACAGTGTATGTTACACATAATACTAGTAGCCATGTGAAAGTTTAGTCAATTTTTGTTGAATAAATGCATGGATGAACATATTTTGAAAACCAATTTCAATTAATATTTAAAGTAAATGATTAATAAGTTCTTTAAAATATCTATACCTGATTTATAACATTAACTTATAGAGAATTGTGTTGTGTTTACCAAAGCTGTATTTTTGGATTTGAGCATTTGACTTATTTAGACACATCTGAAAATAACTAAATATGTTTTTTAGTTTTTCTTCTAGTTTTTGAATGAGCTGAATTTCTTATGTCAAAGCAATTCTCTTTGCATATTTTAATTTTGCTGGATGATGCTATCAGATTGCAGGCACATTGTATGCAGGGTTGGGTGAGCTGAGAACAACACAATTCCATGGACATCACACATCTATAATCTGTGAGGATAGCCTCCCCTTTGGAAGTGTTCAGTACAACCAGCATGGCTGTAAGTAGTAGCCTTGGCCAGAGGCTTAATCAATAAATGATATCAAGTCGTGGAAAAAGAAAGCTAGTCATTTGATATCACCAATTGACTGTAGAATGTTTTAAATTCATGAAAATATGCTTATTTTAAATTTTCTCTTTTCAGTTTTAACTAACTTTGTGCTCCTGAGATCAAGTGGTTTTGATAGAAACAGACTGACACATGGAAAATTTATACACCTTGGTTCCCTGGGAAACCAGACCAAGAATAGTTTTCTTTGCACATCCTGGTTTTCTCTAATGAGGGCCAGTATAATAATGTGAGTGTCACAATGTAACTCATAAATCCCAAGAAATAATTATTTTATGAAACTCTTAATGCTCTTTTGCAGATATTATGATTAGAAAACATTTCAGGTATTTGCCTAAATTGGATGATTTCTGAGGTTATGTATGTGTATGTGTGTGTGTGTGTGTGTGTGTGTGTGTGTGATTACTTTTATGTATTAGATTAAAAAAAAGAGTATGTCTGAAGAATAATATGTAGACTTTGGAAAGCTACCAGTGATAAAACATTTTCCTAAGATATGGACACTGAAGTTTTTCTAGTTAAAGGAAACTTTAAAAATGCTTTTTAGAAAGCAAGCTGTTTCTATAATGCTTATAATCAGCATTACAATGCTTATTCTTAGCATTCACACTTATTGTTGTATTCAGTTCCTTTCTTTGCAAGTCTTTTGCTGCATGCATTTATTTAATTTATTTATTTATTTATTTTTCACAGATAACTTGACAAGCTCTGCTTGGATATTGAAAATTTGTTCATTATTCAATAAGGATAGTTTGGAAGCAAAGTTTCCAAATGTAATACATAATAAGTTGCATGGTTTTCTTTACAAACTTTGGAGAATACATTGTATTTTCTAAAACTTTTTATATGTTATGAATGTTATTTTAATATTTCTTTTTACATATAGTTTTACTTTACCAGGACATATATTAGCAGAGTGTGTATCAGCCACAGGTAGCTGTTCAGGGTCCATATGTGTAGACAATAGAGAGGAGGGATTTAGTATCCAGAGATGACCCTTCAGAATTTTGTCTATTTTGTAAAGTAAGTAAACTAAAATCATAGATTTAATGCATGTAAGTGTTTAAAAATGCAGAGTTAACTTTTAATATAAAGACATCATGAGAGGCTGGGTGCAGTGGCTCAAGTCTGTAATCCCAGTACTTTGGGAGGCCGAGGCAAGAGGATTGCCTGAGCCCAGGGGTTTGAGACCAGCCCAGGCACCATGGCGAGACTCATCTCTCCAAAAAAGTAAAAAAAATTAGCCGGTTGTGGTGGCACATGCCTGTGATTTCAGCTACTTGGGAAGCTGAAGTGGAAGGATTGCCTGAGTCCTATAGGTCAAGACTGTGGTAGCCATGAGCATGCCACTGCACTCCAGCTTGGGTGACAGATTTAGACTTTGACACACAAAAAAAGACATTATGAGAAACCCAAGGCATATTATAATTAGCTATCTACACTGCAAACAGTTTTCAGCATAGTAATGGTAGCATTCATGTCTGGTTAGAACTGGACACTGAGCAACAGTATCATTTGTGTAATAGCTTATTAACCATATGGCTTTCTTTTTTGTTTTTGGCCTCAGAGCTGTTAATTATAACTGCCTTTAAGTGTATTTAAATACCATAGAATGGCAGACTGCATAAACCAAATAATGTTTAGCTTTGGGAAAGTAAGAAAAAAGTATAAATTGTTCCTAAGCCCTTGTGTCCATATGCCACAATGTAAAGGAATTTTGGCAAAATTCTAATGCTACTGGTGGAAGGCTGAAGAGACTAATGGATGACATAAAACGTTAGACATGAGGACATCTGATACCTAAAGACAATGACAGCTGTCTGGGTTCATGTTTCCCATTGTTTCCTCAAAAAGTAATAGAGAAAAACAAGTAGAGGAAAGTAAAATGACCAAACAAAAATGCCCCTTCGTCATAACTTAAATACAGATAATTCCCACATTTCAATAAGATTGTAAGTAAAAAAGAAAAAAATTACCAAATCCCAGTAAATGATCTTATTCTCCTGTTTCTCCTTTCCCCTTTCCTAAGACTTTCTGGTAAGTAAAAGTAGATCCAGAAAAACTGTCAGGATGAGAGAATCAAACAATAGGTATAAAGTTGATCTAAAACTGCTTTCAGAAAAATTAAGTTCAATATGTCTGAAAATACTAAAAAAAAAATTCTGTTATACCAGAACATAAATCACAGGGAATACACTTAAAATGCATGCAGTTTTTGAAATTCATAGCTTTTGAGGAAGTATAAAAAGCAAAAATGAAAGGAAATTTTTCCTTTGGTTAATTTGGTGGTAAATTGTGAAAGAAAATCAAAAAAGGAGAAAATGTTAGAGAGTCCTACACCAAAAGAGGACCAAAACAACAACAACAAAACAAAACAATGGAGAACACACAATCCTACCCCCCACCATCATAAAAAAGAACAAAAACCAGCTACTAAATTGTCTGCACTTTGTTATAATGACAGAAGAGGGTGCCATAAAACTAAGTATTTTGAAAAATACCCCAATAACACAAAAAATAAAGAAAAAATATGGACAAATTCATAATTCTTACCAAAAAAAAAAAAAAATTAGAAAATGAGAGGCAGCACACCACTGGGAAATCCCCTGCCCCAGAAAAAAAAAAAACCCTTCCCCCCCCAACACAAGCAAAAACAACAACAAAAATCCCACAAACTGAGTTGAATATATTCCAAATAATCATTTGGGAATATGAAAAACTACCATGAATCAGAAATTAAAATCCAAGCATAGAAATGAATAAAATAAGAAAGAAATAAATACAAACATTGATTGAACATAGGACAATAATGGAAGAAAATGGCAAATTTATCTCAGGAATTAATTATAACATACAAAGTCCCCAAAGGGATCAAATAACAATAAAATAAAGACCAAAAAAAAAAAATTAAAATAGCCAAGAAAATGAATATGAGGCAGCAAAAATGTAAAAAAGGTCAGAGAGGAAATATTAGACAGCCTATGAAGGAAACAGATTACTTCTTTGAAAGGGAAAGCAAACAAACAAACAAAAAATGGAACAGGACTAACATTTGAGTGCTTGGGAAAATTTACCTAAAATAATACACTCAATGACATACCCTTATAAAGATTTCAAGATTAAAAAATCAAAACCCAGAAACAACAATAAAAACTTCAGAATCCCAAGGCAAAAAGAAAAAATATATTACAGTGCAAAAGAATTTAGAGTGGTATCTGACTTTATAAATATCTATATTTATATCTATTTATTTATTTATAACACATACATATGTATATATAACTATATGTTACATGCATATATAAAATAAAACTAAAATATGGGTGAAAGATTATGACAGACAATGTCTATGTCCCTTCAGTATTCATATTGTTGAAATTCTAACCTCCAATGTGTTGCTATAATGGCATTAGAAAATGGGTGTCTTTGGGAGGTGTTTAAGTTATGAGGGTAGAGCCTTAATGAATAGGATTAGTGCCTTTGTAAAGGAAACCCCAGAGAGCTCTCTAGCCCATTCTACCATATGGGGACAGAGCACATCTGTTTGTAAACTAGGAAACAGACCATCACCAGGCATTAAATCTACTGGCATCTAATCTTGAACTTCTCAATGTCTAGTAATGTTAGAAACAAATTTTAGTTGTTTAAGCCAACCAGTCTACGGTAATTAGTGATAGTAGCCCAAATAGACTAATAGAAAGACTAATAAACAAATGTTTTAAAATATTTGTGACAAAATTAATTATATGCTACAAAGAATCAGTGTTTCATTTGGCAGAAATATTATAAACAATATTCTTATGTCATAATGTAAAATAATTCTAAATTAGTAACAAAAACTACAAAGTCCCTTCTTTCTGAAAATTTTAATTAAGAAGTGTTTGGTTAAAAGGGAAGTACAAGCTGAAATTATAAAATTTCTTTTAAAAATCATGAATATACTACATATCAGAGATAGTATTTCAGTAGTGATGTGAGAAAAATACATATCATTAAACTTTTTTCAATAAAAATGAAATTATGCAAATAAGTGATTGAAATATCCAGCTCAAACAAAGAAATAAAAAGTTAACTAAGCCGGGCTCAGTGGCTCAGCCTGTAATCCTGCACCTTTGGGAGGCTGAGGTGAGCGGATTGCCTGAGCCCACGGGTTCGAGACCGGTCTGGGCAGCGAGACCTCATCTCTACAATAAATAAAAAAATTAGCCAGACGTGGTAGTGGGCGCCTGTAGTTCCAGCTACTTGGAAGGCTGAGGCAGAAGGATTGCCGGAGCCCAGTAGGTCGAGGCTGCGGTGGCCGGGAGCAGCCATTGCACTCCAGCCTGGGTGACAGAGTGAGACTCCAACTCAAAAAAAAAAAAAAAGAAAAAAAAAGTTAACTAAAAGTATAAGAAAGGAAGTAATAAATGCAAAAATAGAATTTAATGAGGTAAAGTATAGAAATAAAAGATAGATACATTTGAAAATGTTGATGAGATTATTTCCTAAAAGAATGCAGATTACAAAAATGAACCCTATTGAAATAATAGCTCACTTAGTCCATAGAAGCAGACATAGTTATTAAAAACCTCTTCAAGAGTACCTGCATAATGAACATTTATATACCTTATCCTGAATTGTACCTCATATATGTAAAAAACCAAAAAAACCTCTTCCCCATTTAAAAAGAAATGCACTAGGCCAAGTTGGATTTATGGGAGAATTCTATAAATACATCAAAGACACACTGGTCCCAAGACACTGTACATAATTCCAGAGTATTAAAAATGGAGGAAAACATTTCTTTTTATGGAAAAATTTAACATCGATATTAAGCCTGATAAGGAAAATCCAAAAAATAGACCAATATTAATTCTAAATATCAATATTAACATACAAATAGCATATTAGAAGACAGAGTTCAGTGGCTTTTCTTCCAGAAATACAAAACTGGTTAAATATTAAGAATCTGTTAATAATATATGATTATTGCATTAGTATGAATGTTTGTATCGCCTTAAAATTTATATGTTGAAATTCTATAACCCAAGAAAATGATACTAGGGGGTGATGCCTTGAAGAGGTGATTAGGTCACGAGGGCAGAACCTTCATAAATAGCATTAGTGCCCTTATGAAATAGGCCCAAAGGGGCAAGCTAGCTCCTTCCACCATGTAAAAATATACTAAAAGGAGATCCCAAAAAGCAGAATATCAGCAGACACAATCTGTTGGCATCTTGATCTGGGACTTCCCAGCATCTAGACCTATGGAAAATAAATTTCTGTGGTTTATAAGCCATCTAGTTTATTGTATTTTTGTTACAGCAGCCTGAACAGACTACAACAAGGATCTTCATAGATGTTTACAGAAAACCTTCAACAACGTTCAAAGCTGCTTCCTGCTAAAACCACTGAAGAAAATAGTGATTATGAGACACTTAAGAAATGATTATATGCATACAGATATATATCTTTGTCATAAAATCAATATTTTATGTAATGAAAAAATACACTAGACATTTTCATCAAGTTCAAGAAAGATTCAAATAGGTCCAATATCTTTGATAGTATTCAGTATTATGCTGCAATGCAATTATATGAAAAAAAATTTATGGGAGCATAAGCATGAGTAAAGAAGAAATAGAAATATCTCTATGAGATTATAGATTCTAGGAATACCCTAGAGAATCAATGATACAAATAACCTAAACAATGAAATAATTCAGTTAGGTGGCATAACATCAAATTGAAATATAGAAATTAGTAACCCTATGCTATAGTTTGAATGTGTCCTCTTGTCAAATTCAAAGCAGTGGCAGTAACAGTACAAAAATGATCCAGGAATATTTTGTTGTGCAAGAAAACAAAGTGCTAAAATGGGACATAGAATTCTACATAAAAGACTTTAAAGGCCAGATCTGGGACACTTTGAGAAAAGTACATAATTATAGTAATATTACTTATTGACTAAACTAAATATTCCTTGGTACGTAAAAGTTTGAATAAGTAATTGAATAAATGAATAAATAGGGAAAAAGGGATAGATTTTCCATACAGTAGAATTTCAATTAATTAAAGTAGATGGAATCGTTCTGTTTCCATTAATAAATAGAAAATCACCTTTTGGTCAACACCACATTAACGATTGTTAGGCAAGAATCATAGATGGATGCTAAAATTAATAAACAAAATTATGAAGAGAAACAGAGTATTTGCATGGTCCCAAGGTAACTTATTAATTACATGAACCAAGAAGTCACTGAGGTCTCTTGAAAGTAAAGGGTCCCCAAAGATCACTGTGAGTTTAAACAGAATAAATAACCCAAATGGTTAGTAAACTTGTTTTGCATAGTGATGTCTGAGACAAGACATCCATCCAGATCCAACCTATTTTTGATTAAAAAGAAAAAGCCTAAATATGAAATTATGAACTAAAAGAAGTACCAACTTAGAGAACAGGAGTGTGACATTACGAGAGTATGGGAGAAAAAGTAATTTTTCACATTTTTCAGAATCTCATCTGTAGGCTCCTGAGTGAGTGGTTTGTGTTGCTCCATGTTGGTCACCAGAAACTACAGGGGAGAAAAACGAATTTTCTTTCCTTGCTGATCACAAAGTTCGTGACTGAGACCTCTGTAAACAAAAGACAGATTAAAAAGAGAAAAGCATACACATTTATTTAATACAAGTGTTATGTGATCCAAGAACCTTCAGAAATGAAGAGCCAGATAAATAAGGAGATCTGTGTATGAACATGTCATATAGAATCATGATTGGAGGACAAAAGGGTATTGATCTAATTTTAATAAACTAGGTGTAGGAGTATATAGCAAGCCTTATTTCTTTAAACTTTTTTCACAAAAAAATGTAGCACAACATTTACTCTGGGTATTGGTCATATGGTAGTTTTCAGGGGAAAAAGGAAGGGGTAGATCAAAGAAATGACCTTCCTAAGATTTCTGGCCTCTTTCAGGGCGGAATGGCAGAGGGTCAAAGAGACTTTGACTCGGCTGTTTTCTCAAATGCCAAGGTGCCATATTTTGGCATGCCCAATAGCAGAAATTGGATCTGCAAAGACATCACATTACCAGTGTGCAAGTGGCCCTCAGAATGTATAGAGCTAATTTTCAGCGGTTTCAGAAGTATTAGTCCTTCTCTACAGACTCTGCAACTTGTAAACTGGACTAATCTTACTTCGCTCTGAGTCAGCACCTTAGGTTCTTAGATAATTTAGATGAAGCCATCTCAAAAGGGAGACACTGGTATTTCTACAAATATTGACAGTTTTGTATTGGGCAACTAATTGGAAAAATAAGAATTGTGTCTATTTTCAGGCTCAAATCCTGAAGCAAGTCACAGCAGAACCACACAGAACCGTGCAGGCTGAATTGCATTGTGTGTCTAGTGGTCGGTGTGATCTTTTATTCTCTGGATGCTTAGATAGGATTAGGCCAATATGCTTAGATAGGATTAGGCCAAAACTTGTTTTTCCTGTCTTGAATTTTTGGACTAATACGTGTCTTTGTCATATTGACCCATAACGAAACTGGTTGATTCCTGAAATCAATGAAGAAATCAGCAATTAACTTTCTTTATAGAATTCTACAAAGTTCAGTCTATTTGGCGAAACTGGGTTTTAAGAAGTCAATTTCTATCAAGGTTATTAGTGTGTGCCTATTTCTCCATATGTTCATGCAATGCCAGAACATTAGAGGAGAAATCAAGTTTATATGAAATACAATGTTCTCTACTCCAGGTACTTTCTGAGGAGTAAGGAGGTATTCTGTGAGAAAGTAAATGTTTTCTGAGTGTTGCCCAGAATACTGGGTGTGTGATTAAAAACAAACCAAAACCAAAACAAAACCCATAATCTTCAGAGTCAGAAAGAATTATATTTCAAAATAATCTTCACTGCTTAGTAGCTGTGTGATTTTGAGAAAGTTAACTAGATTTTCTGAGTCTTCATTTTCTGTTGTAAAATAAGGTATTTATATTCCTCTCATAGGATTAGTGAGAACATTAAATAATTTCCCTCCCAAGATGTGCATGTCCTAATCCCCAGAACTTGTGAACGTGTTAGGTTACACAGCAAAAGGGAATTAGAGTTGCAGATGAAATTAATATTGCTGATCACATAACTTTAAAATAGGAAGATTATCTTGGATTATCTGAGTGGGCCAGTATAATCACAAGGGTTTTTAAATGTGGGAAAACAGGCAGCTTGAGAAAGATTCGAGAGGTCACTGTTGCTTTTGAAGATGAAAGTCGACCAAGGAATGTGGGCAGCTTCCACAATTTAGCAAAGGCAAGGAAACAGATTCTGTTGAGCCTTTATAAGAAATGCAGGTCTGTTGATACCATAATTTTAACTCAGTGAGACCTATTTTGGACTTCTGACCTCCAGAATTATAAGGTAATAACTTTTGGGTGTTTTAAGCCACCTAGTTGGTGGTAATTCATTAGAGCAACAACAGGAAACCAATATGGTGTGTAAAGAGTATAGCACAGTGCTTTGTAAATAGCTGCAACACACTATATTTTACTTCTATTTTCAACTCCTTCCCTGTAATCTTTTTGATGATCTTCTATCCCACCCTCCAGTAAATATTTCTCTTGTAATTGTATACCCTACTATATAACTTAGCCTGGATACCCGAGTTGGGATTTGCTATTTTCATTTGCTCAAAGGGAAAAATGTATAAAGTCAGCATCACTTTGGCCAGAATATCTCAAATTTTCTGTAAAGTGCTAAATAGTATATTTTAGTCTTTTTGGTTCATATGGTCTTTATCTCAACTCTGCAGGTGTAGCAGGATAGTAGCCATATGCAATATGCAACAAATTAAGCGTGCCTCTGTTCCAATAAAACTTTATTTACAAATGCAAGCAATGGGCCAGTTTTCTTCTATGGTCTGTGGTTTGCTGACCTATGATTTATACTTTCTCTTACCTCACATCCATACACGTGATGAATAAATTCTTCCATCTCCATAAAATCATTTAGATGACTGTCCTTTGTTGCAGCTATCTCATCTGTGAATTGGAAGTCATAATAAGATCAGTGGCTACAATCACTACAATAGTAATAATGATTATGTAATCATTAAAATGTATAGGACAACAGAGATTGGCCTTCCTATCTTCTGAAACACAGCCTAGGCTACCAGGTCATATAAATCATTTGTCTCTACAGATGTAGATTCCTTTGCTTTCTAATGAATAGTGATTTGTCATAAATTTGCTGATGTGAAATCTTAAGGGTGTAATCTTTTGATTTTAAAAAATATAAATGGTTTTGAGTGCCCATATTAAAGGCAAAAAGATAATACAGTTAGAAATTCCTTTACAAGGTCTTAATTTTTCCTCCGTGAATTAAATCACTCTATTTCTGAACCTCCCCCTTTTTTTTGTCTGTTAGCCATTTCTACTTGCTGTGTCATTTGCTTTGAAATGTGACAAAGTGATCTGAGCTCAGGATCCTGCAGTAGAGGGAGGTATTATTGATTTCTTGGAGAGTAGCAAAAAGACTTGCAATGTCACTGTTAAACTTGGCTGGCAGATCACAGCAACTTGTGACATCTAATTTACTAGAATGAAATCATGAGGTTCTCTGGTCCTCAGGCCTAGATGGGAGATGAAAGGCCATGAAAGTGAGAGTTCTATGCAGTCAGGTGTGAAGGGCAATTCCTTCACATAGTCCAGTCTCAATCTGAAAAGGTATTAGCTGAATTCACCTGCTCCAAATTAACCAGATGGTCTTCTCAACAAATGAAAAAAGACAAAGGTCTGATCGTCACTGTGTTGGTTAAAATTTAATTGCTCGATCAGGAAACCTTATTTTTGGTTTCATTTTGAAGCCCTACAGATTGTTGTAATTTCACAGCTAAGAATATATTAAACAGAGAAAATTTTCTTTGTGCTCGAGAATGCTTTTAGCCATCTTTTCAATTAGCTGTTAAGTCTCTTCTTTCAATAATCTTCCTTAAGCCGGATAGCACTTTGAGAGGTTTTGAAGTCTATTAAATCAGTTCCTGCTTAACTGATATGCTTCAATAACTGTTTTATTTTCATATTGTGCATGACTTTTACAAGGAAGAAGCAAAAGAAAAGCAAACAAGTTGATAATGTGATTTTGTTTAGACTTACTGACTTTCTGTGTTCCTTATGGCCCCTGGTACACTTTCCGCTCAATAACTAATGTTGCCCACATACTTTCTGAAAAGACTGTGACCTCTGCTCCCTCAGATATATGATGAGTGGATTAAATTATGATAAAGAATAAGAAGACTTTCAGAATAAGGTTATGATTTCATATTATTTTCCTATACATGAGAAATTGATGTCTAATTGAGTCAATAGGGCACAAAATGATTGCTCAATCATTTAGGGCAAGTTGCATACAATTCAGTATTTTTTTTACTACAGACTGTTGTTCATAAATGCAAAATAATAATGTGATCCTTCAGAAGATCCTTCAGAGAATGATTGGCATTCATAAAAACTTCATTCTGTTTTCAACAGTCATTTTTCATGTACTAACTATGACCCGTTTAACACTCTGAGTCTCATTTTCTTTATCTCTGAAATGGGACTATCAAACAATAGCCATTGCTGAATACCCATTGTACCCTAGAGAAGGGCACTTTGTAATTACTCCTGACAAATCTGTGAGGTAGATAAGAACAGTGAGGCAGAGAGTAGACAATTTTTCAAAAGTCTGATGGCTAACAAATGTTACAGCTGGGATTTAAATCCAAATCTTCTAACCTGAAGCAGAATTTTATTTGTACCCGAGTCTCAGCTGCTTCCTACAGGATTTGTTCATGGAGCAATTTAGACTTTAAAAAAAAGTAGAGCTCTGTAAACATGATGCAAGCTTATTAATTAATTATTTTGATAACCAAAAATTCCTATGTGGGTACACTTTCAAAAATCCACATATTGTAATTCACATTAATTATAATCATAATAATAGCCTAACTTGTCTTTAGATCAAAGTACAAAGAATTATGCCAGGGGAGGGGAGGGGCAGACCTCATCAACAAGGATTCCTGCATAATGAACATTTGTATACCTAACCTTGAATTGTATCCCACATCTTCAAAATTAAAAATTAAAAAAAAATAGTTTCAAGAATTATAGAAAGTTCTTTAATAAATTACCACACTCAATCTCCCCCCACAAACCTATCACATAGGTGTAATTCTCATTTTGCATTTGAAGAATCTGAACAATTGGGCTTTTGAGTTTCAAAATCAAATGTACTCTTTTTTAATGTTCTTCTGTTGGAGACTACATATTAGGTTTGCCTGAAAACTGAAAATGAAGTCAGAGTGCTGGGTGTTTCCTAATTGAATTTCTACTGCTTTTCCAATGTTCTACAACCTTTACTTCGTAATAAAAAGGAGATTGGGACAGGCAGAAGGAAGAGCTCATTTCTGACTTGTTTTTTGTTGCTAAAGCAAGAGACCTTTTGCTGAAGATTGCACGGAGCCCAGCTGCTCTGTAGGGACTCAGGTAAATTAGAAGACAAGACAGACTCTTCCTGGAATTTTGAGGTGGACAGTTATTATGAAGCTGTTATCTCTTGGGTGTTCTGCTTGAAGATTTTGTCTCAATTTGAAATGGGTATGATAAGCCCTCTGCAAGGAGTAGCAGTCATACTCTTCTATTCAGCAAATTTTATATAATATTTTTGACTCTTGCTTTTATGTGCCATTATTTTAGTTGGTTCACATGTTATGTGTGTGTGTGTTTATATGTGTATATATTTCTGTTAGAATATGTATGCTTTCTTTCTGATTAATATGAGTATATGAGTATATTTACTCATATTAATCAGAAAAGAGCATACATATTCTAACAGAAATATATATGAGCATATTTACTCATATTTATATATGAGTATATTTATATGAACTCATATGTGAGTAAATAGCTTCTTATTTTATATGCTTTTCGTATGCACATTTAAAATAAAAAACAATAACCATGCCTTAGCTGTGAGCTGGAAATGAAGTCATTTGAAATATATTGCATTTTCACTCAAAAGCGGACCCTGAACATTTACCATATACTACAAGAAAGGAATTGGCAGTAGTGGGATACTGCTGGGCTGGGGTGGGGGAGATACAACATCAATAAGGGTACCTGATCTCAAATCAGGCAAAATAGGAACCAAAGGGAGGCCCAAACTTTACCTGTATGATGTCCACTTGTATAGTTAATCCTGAATTAAGTAACCCACATATTCAAAAAATAATATATATGAAAGTATATTGGGATGAAATAAAAGGGTTTCTTTTCAAAGAGGACTCCTCTTTCCACAGGGAGTCTTAGAGAGGATATGTGATTTGCCCAAACATCACAAAAATCAAAGGGTTAGCAAACTTTTGTTTCCCACTGTGCAAACTAAGTAATTTACAACAATTCTCTACTGAACACTGATACATCTGGAAATAATATGAAAACATCTGCTAAAATGCATTAAATTGCTAATAACAGAGTGCAGAATAATTGGGTCAGGATCTTCTGGGAGACAGAAGCCAGCAGGTTAACCTATGTTTCAGCACCATTTTTCTTCTGTGGGAGAAAGGTGTTTATTGACTCGGGAGTGAGCAGTAGAGAGGCTGAAATGCTGAGCAACACTTTGGATATATTCCTTCTGTGTTTAGCAACATGGATTTGAATCCCAGATCCAGCAGTGGGGTGCTGTGTCCAGGGTTAAGTGTAAACTGGTGAAAAACAAGTCCCTCCAAGAGTCTGTACCTCAGTTTAATATCATTTAAATCCTTGTATTGAAGGATTTCAATCCTTGAAATTGAATAAGGAGATCCCTGAGTGATAGTGGCACCAAGTACCTGGCAAAAGTAAAATTAAATTTACTTGGTGAGGAGAATATTATTCTGACCTCGGTTTCTTTTTTTGTGTTTTGTTTTTTTGCAGTTTTTCACAAAATGTAAAATAAAATGTTGAGTACAAAGTAAGAATAATGAGAAAAATGAAGAGGACAATGTAAACAAAGAAGAACTAAAATGGACACAACTCTGAAAGAAAGGGATCCCTATACTGGAGTTATCTGATATAAACCAATAAATATATTGTATTCAAGGAGATAAGACAAGATTGAGAAAACTGACAATAATTTTTAATTATGAAAAATACAGGCCAGGTGCGGTGGCTCAGCCTGTAATCCCTGCACTTTGGGAGGCCGAGGCAAGTGGATTGCCTGAGTCTGAGAGTTTGAGACCAGCCTGGGCAACTTAGTGAGACCTCATCTTTACAGTAAATCACAAAAACTAGCCAGGCATTGTGGTGTGTGCATCTGTAGTTTGAGCTACTTAAAGGCTGAGGTGGAAGGGATTGCCTAAACCCAGCAGGTCGAGGCTGCGGTGGCCGTGAGCATGCCACTGCACTCCAGTTTGGGTGATAAGAGTGAGACTCCAACTCAAAAAAAAAAGGAAGAAAGAAAAAAGGGAAAATGCAAACAGAAATTAATGAATTAAAAAATATAAATATAATAACAAAATGGTGGGCTCAACACCATATGGAATGTAGCTGATGAGAGAATGAACTAGAACTTAAGTCGGAAAAAAATCCAAATTTAAAAACAGATAAATAAAAATATAAGATAATTCAGTATAAATGAAGAAACGTAGATAGAACACAGAACACTAATTAATATACCGTAACCTGTAATCTGAGTCTCAGAGTAAGATGAAAAATGAAATGGGTCAAAACTCATATTTAAAGAGATAATAACTGAGTATTTCTCACAGTTTCAAGAAATTTTGTGAATCATAATAATGATAAAAAGAATTCTCCACTAAATCACATTAAACTTTCATCAACAAACTTCACATAATGTCAAACCTTAGAAAAATAAAGAAAAAAATATTTTAAAACCCAGAAGAAACAATAAATCAACTTCAAAAAGTAAAAATTAAATTAACATTTGAATTGTCAAAAGAAACAATGAGAAGAGAAAATTAGAAGCCATTTTTATTCATTGGCATAAATACTAAATAAAAGATCCTTAAGCTAGCCCAATAATATGGCAAAGAGTGCTATATCACACAACCTTGTTGCATTTGCTCTAGAATGGAAGATTAATTAAGATTTATAAATCAATCAATATGATTTAATTGTATACAGGGAAAAAGGAGTAAAAGTAACCTGATTATTTAAATAGAAGTAGAAAAATATTTGTAATATTCAAAACATATTTACGTATGTGTAAATATGAATGCTTATTTTACATGAAATCTTAGCTCTCTAGGGTGAGAACATTTCTTAACCTACACCCTTCCCTTAAAAAAAAAAAACTTTAAAGAAACATACAGGAAACAACTCACTTATTAGCAACTATAACATTTCTACCTAACATTGTTCTGGAAAACCTAGACAAGATAATAAGCAAGGGGGAAGAAAAAGAAATCTGAAAGGATTAAAAAATAGAAATAATTGATAATTATTTTCAGATAATATTTTTTATCTTAAAAATCCCAAAGAATTCACAGATCAATTATTTGATTTAACAAGTAGCTTTACAAGATTACTGGATACAATTGCAACATGTAAAATTAAATGTTTTTCTGTCTATCAATAACAGTCAGACAATTTAAAAAGACATCACCTACAGTAGCACTAAAAATAATCAAAACTCTAGGAAAAAATAAAGATAACTGTACTAAACTCTCATACAGAAAATATAAAATATTACTGAGAAGAATTTAAAAAATTCCAAATAAATAGAATGAACAATGTTCACACATTAGAAGATGTAATATTGTCAACCTGTCACTACTCCCCAAATTGATTAATAGTTTCAAAGCAATTCTTATCAAATCATGAGTATGTTTTAAATTGTGTAGCTTGTATGTAACTTGACATGTTAATTCTAAAATGTATATGAAAATAAAAAAAGCCACAACTAGTTAAGAGATAGCTAATGAAGAGTAGGTGAGAAAGAACTGCTCTACCATATAATAGAGATTATTTTAAATCCACAGTAATTTAAAGAATATGGTATTTTTGCAAATAGAGTATGAGATAGATGGAACAGAAATGAGAGCTCAGGAAGAGCCCTATGTGTATATTGAAACTTGTATGAAAAAGTTGGTACTTAAAGAGCTCTGGGACAGAACAAGCTTTTTAATTAACAGTGTTTGAACAATAGGGTAGCATACAAGAAAAAATGTAATTTGACCCCTTTTTCATATCATACACAAAAATCAGTATCAGGAGGATTGTAGATCTAAATGTGAAAAATAAAACAACAATTCTCAAGAAGAACATACAGGCATGATTTGGGATTAAAGACAAAAGCTTTAACAACACAAAACAAAAAAGATGGATACGGTTGACTTTATAAAATTAACAATTTTATATGGGGCAAAGGAGATATTTATAGCACATATAACCAGTAAAGAGCTAATATTTATATTATAAAGGAGCTACAAGTCAACATGAAACAAAGAAAACCCCTGAAAACTCAGCAAACTATCAGTATAGGCATTTAACAGACAATGATATTCAAATGAAAATAAATGCCAGGGCTGGCTCTGTGGCTCAGTTTGTAATCACAGCACTTTAGGGGGCTGAGGCGAATGGATTGCCTGAGCTTGTGGGTTAGAGACTAGTCTGGGCAATTTGGCGAGACCTCGTCTCTAAAATAAACCAAAAATTAGCCCGGCCTGGTAGTGTACGCCTGTAGTTCCAGCTACTTGGAAGGCTGAAGTGGAAGGTCAGCGCTGGAGTTGGCCATCAGTGTGCCACTGTACTCCAGCCTGGGGACGGAGTGAGATTCCAACTCAAAAAAAAAAAAAGAAAACAAATGCAGGAAAAATTGTTCAACTATAGTAACTGTCATGGGTATACTAATTAAAACAACTATTAGATATTTTTATATATGAGGAGGATACCCCCCAAACTGGAATTATATCGTGGAGGACGGGTTCTTGTAGTACAGGCTTCCCCCACTAGGTAAGTGTTTTAGGAACCCATCACCATCAGCTAGGTTGTTGTGAGAGGCTGTGCTTGACTTCGGTGATTTTTTTCTGGGGTGGGGAGAGATTGTTTCAGCACATTTTCCCATTTCATGATGGGTGATTTATGTGTGTACCTGCCTGCATCGCGCTGAAGGCTCAGCAGTTTTTGACCAAAAATGGCGTGACCCTGTTCCCCACCCTCCCTATTCACCAGATCTTGGCCTGAGCAAATTTCTTTTGTTCCCCAGATGAAAAAAGTCCTTGAAGGGAAACATTTTATTGATGTGGAAGAGGTGAAACAAAAAAACGACAGAAACCCTAAAAGGCATCAAAACTGACAGGTTCAAAAACTGTTGTGAGCAGTGGAAAAAACGTCTTGATAGTTGAATTGCATCTGTTGGGTAGTACTTCGAAGGCGACTGAAGTTTAAATGTGTAAGAATAAATAGACTTTTTAAAAATAAATAAATTCTGTTTTGGGGGGGTTTCCCCTTATATACATAAGAATAGATAACATTTAAAAAACCCTAATATTTCCAAGTGTTGATAAGGATATGGAGCCACTTGAATTTTGTATTCTGCGGATCACTAATCATTTGATCAGAAAAGTCAAGCATATGCAACATCTGAGGGGAAATGGGGAAGCAGCGCTAGAGAAGCCTTCAAGACTTCTCCAAGTCTCCATTCTTTTCCTTCTCTCCCAAATCTCATGCAAGTTCCTCTTTTGGCTAACTCTAATTCAGCACCAGACAGAAAAAAAAGATTTCTGGGAAACATAGTTCCCAGCTTTGTAAAATCAACGGTAAATTATTCAATACATTTTACAGTAAAAGTTTAGCCATTATGAGCAAACAAAAAAGTGATAGTGTCACAGAGTTAAAAAAGAGGGGCTTTGGAATCAATCAATCTTAGATTTTAATTTTAATGTACTATTTTAGTATGTTTGTGATCTTAGTCAAGTTACCTAATCCCTCGGAGCCTTGGCATCCATTCCCATAAAATAAGGAAAACTATATATATCATAGATTTGTTTAAAGATTAAATATTGTAATTCATATACATTTCTCAAGGCAGTGCTTATTTCATTGTAAACTTTAATAAATGGTTCCCTTTAACAATACCAGTACTGATAACTTGTAAATGACTGGTTACTAGAATCTCCTGAGGATCTTTTAAAATATACCAATACAGATCCTGCTGATAGACAGTCTACTGTATTTGGTATATTTCTCTGTCAGCAAGAGACCCCTTGAGTCAGGATAGATACTCTCTATCTTATAAAATACCTCAGTCATAGACTAAGTTAAAATTCCAGCAGTCTTACACGTTTTGCTCCAGTTAAAGGGTAGCCTAGAGTTCATTGGATTTATAAGTCACCTTGATGATCTTGAGCGACAGTATAAAAAAAAATCCTTGAAAGGGACACAAAAACATCCCATTTTCATCAATAATATTTTGGGAAGCTAGTACTGCAGAAGGTTAAAGTCACTTATTTGCTATAGATTCCTGCCAGATAGATGTAGCTTCAGTGGATGACCTTTTTATGACCTTTGTACCAAATTGAGGAATGGGATACATAAAAAAAATTCTTATTGTCATTTTCTCATCATTGACTACAGAAGGAAGAAATGGCATACCATCCAGAAATTTAAATGTGAGATATTGTGGTGAATTAATTTACGGGTATGCTGAATGCAATGTGAGGGAAGAGAAGCGAAAATTCGCTTCTTAGAATTCAGTGGGAAGGCAATCACTAATCTTCTTCAAGTTGTAGATAAGTTCCTTTTCATTGGTAGGCACTCTTTTATGTGTTAAAAGTTTAATATTCTCTGAAGAGGAGTTAAATGCATTTTTAAGTGTCATTTGTTGTGTGTTCTGGAAAAGCGAAGTGCAAGTGGGGACATTAGGGTCATAGTGTGTTGCTATTGAAAATGAATACCATTTTATCTCTGCTTCACAGTATTCATATATTTTTCATAAAATGAGTTCATTCATATTTTAAGGTTTAAGATCTTACATTTCAGGTATGCCTTCCTCTAGTGGAGGCTCCTTATTTTTTTTTTTTTTTCTCCTTTTGTGAGTGTATGTATGGACTGGCAGCTCAATTGTTAGAGCTACATTTTTTAAATTAGCCCCCACTACCTTTGGTTTCTTTGAGCTAAACTGGTGGTATGAATTAATAAAAATAAGAAAAACATGAAGAAAGACAAGTATAAAAATATTATGGTTGGAGACAAGTGGCACAGTCAAAACTGGAATAAAACTAAGGTTTGAGTAATTTTTTAAGGTAGTCTGAATTTTGCTCCACATTGTGGAAAAAAATCCAATTTCTGCATACATTTCTCCCCTTTTATAGAAAATTGTTTTGTGTGAGTCTTCATCCACAGATATGGGGTTTGAAATGGTTTTTCTTCCCTTTGACTTATCCTCAAATTTTGGCAATAATTAATGAATTCATTAAGTATTTATCAAATGACTACAATGTACATCAGGCATAGTGAAAATGCAAAGTCCATGTTCTCCTGGAGATTACTATTAGTTCATTTTTATAGTAAGTCCCCTACATATGAACAAATTTTGCTCTGAGAGCATGTTTGTAAGTCCAATTTGTTTGTAAGTCCAACAAAGTTAGCCTAGGTACCCAAAATAACACAGTCAGCTGTACTGTAATAAGTTTATAATACTTTCCACACAAATAATCCTAAAAAGGAAGCACAAAAGATAAAAAAATTTTAATCTTATGATACAGTACCTTAAAAGTACAGTAGTACAGTACAGTACAACAGCTGGCATACAGGGGCTAGCATCCAGTGAATAGGCAAGAAGAGTTACTGATGGAAGAGGGAGAGAAGATGGGAGATGGTATATCTGAACGATAGTTGGCAACAGCAGATGGAGGACAAGCTGCAATTTCCCTCATGCCTGACATTCATGGCACAGGTTTTGGTTCCTTACTGGATTCAATTCTATCTATCCTCTTGAAAAAACAATTCAGTGATGTCTGGGTAGTAGCTCTTTTTTTCTCATCATAGATGACATGATAGAGCTGGATTGCATTCAGAATGGCTGCTGCAATTTTCGTGTACCATTCTTTGTTCGGATCCTGTGCTTCAAATACTAACAGTGCCTCCTCAAATAAAGGAGAATCCCCTTGCCTTTTTCCTGTGTCATGAATCTCTTCAGTTCTTCTGTTACTTCTTCCTCTTATCTCTCTTCATCCTTTCTGTGGGCCTCCAATTTCATCAGGTCTTCATTAGTAATCTCCTGGTGTTGCACAGTAAGGAGTTCAATGAAGTCATCGTCTTGCACATCTAGCTCCAGCTTCTCACTGACAGTCTCTAAGTTGCTGAAGACCTCGTTGGACTCCTCATCCACATTCTCAAATCCACGAGAATCTTGAACAGACTACAGGCAAAGGTTTTTCTAAATTCCATTCGTGGTGGCAGCTGTACTCTCATACCAAGCAAAGTCAATGCTTTTTATGACTTTGTAGATGTTATAATTCTTCCAAAATTGTCGCAAGATTGTTCCTGATTCATCACTCGCCTTTACTGCCTGATGAAAAGTGTAACATAAATAATATTGCTTAAAAGTTACTATAACTCCCTGGTTCTTAGGTTGGATAAGCAATGTAGTATTTGGTGGCAGATGTCAGAATGACTTTGATGTCAGAATGAAAGTAGTCCATGAATGTCATAAGCATTGCTACCAAACAACAGGGTTAGCCTATTCTTTGCTATTTTATATCCTGGCATCAACTTTTCCTCTTTACTGCTGTAACTTCTGTCTGGCATCCTCTTCTAGTATGTTCTTGTCTCATTCACATTACAAATCTACTTGGGTAAATATGTGCCTTCATCAATAGTTTCTTGAAGCATTTTAGGAAATTCCTGAGCAGCCACCATATCTGCACTCACTGCCTTGCCACTCACTTTTACATTGTAAAAGTTGGCTCTGACCTTGAACTGATGAAATCAGCCTTGTCTGACATTAAAAGATGCACTCTCTGATTCTTCAGCATGTTTTTTCTTCAAGTCCTTATAAAGGCATTTATAATAGTTTTCTCTTGAATCAGCATTAAGATGAGTGGGACTTGACACTGATGTTGACCCTGCATCCACACACTGAGAGAAGTCTTTGTCTCCTCCACCACTTTTCCATGCTTCTTCAATATTATTGCTGTCCTCATGACTTCACATACTCCATGATCTTGTCCTTGTTCTGAATGATTCATGTTATAAGAATGAGCGACATCTACCATCTTTTTGCCTCGCTCCACTCTCACAATTATTTTCACTTGTGTTTCCATCATTATTGCTTGACACTTCTTAGCAGTACCAGCTTTATCAGCACTGCTTTTATGCTTGCTTCTAGACATCCTGGGCTTGAAATAAAGATACTGTACTACTGTACTCTACACAAGACTGTACAGAAGATTACACAAAAGCACAACTACTTATAGAGGGTGCATGCATGTGACAATGTATGCTAGATATGTGAACTGATTTATGTGATTGGATATGTGAATGTACATGTGCTTCTTTGGAAGTTTACAACTTGCTGATTCATATGTAGGGGACTAACTGTACAACTAGGGATGTCTACTTTTGGCAAGATCATCCTCTGCCACAGGTCCTATGAAGGCTGCTCTCTTTCTTTCAGGCACATGCCTTTTGCCCTTGGGGCCCAAATGGAGGTAAAAAGGAAAAACATTGTGCTGATTCCTCAGTCACTAAACTTTCAAATCCACCCTACCCGTTGTCTGTAGACATAATAATAGAAAATCTTATACAAATACAATTTTTTTTTTTTTTTTGAGTTGGAGTCTCACTCTGTCACCCAGACTGGAGTGCAGTGGCCACTCCCGGTCACCGCAGCCTCCACCTGCTGGGGCTCTGGCGATCCTTCCGCCTTAGCCTTCCAAGTAGCTGGAATTACAGGCATGCGCTACCACGCCCAGCTAATTTTTTTATTTATTGTAGAGATGAGGTCTCACCAAGTTGTCCAGACGGGTCTCGAACCCGCAGGCTCAGGCAATCCACTCACCTCCGCCTCCCAAGGTGCAGGATTACAGGCTGAGCCACCAAGCCCGGCTTACAAATTACAATTACTAAAAACTTTTATTAGGCACTCTTTTATTTATCTACATGTGTCACCTTATTGATACTGACAAGAGCGCTATTCTGTGTTCAGAGCTCTCAGATGGTCCTAGTTAATCAGCTTTGCCAAAAGCACCTTCTTCCTTTGATCACCTGACTGGGAGGATAAACGTTTACAGACTTTCTTAAGTCTATATTCATTCTGGGCCAGTTATTACCAGACATTTTTTTCATGAAGAATTCAAGTTATTCTTGTAAGGGTAAACTTTGCTTTAATGTTTATGAGAGTTGCAGCTGTGCTGAGGTGATATTATCTTCTGGAAATCCCTGGACCAGGATTGGAAATCCCCAGGCCAGCTTGAACCAGCTGCACAGTGTTGACCCTGCAAAATGTTTAAGTGGCCCTTATGTCTATCATTAATCCCATAGCCACTGTATGTCTCTTATAGAATACTATACACTAAAAAGTAGAGACTATTTATTTGCCCATTTTTCTTGATTGGAGAAATAGTTTTAAAGAGGTCAAAACACTTGTTCAAGGTCATTTGGTAAGTAGATACCCCAACTGAGATTCAAATCCAGAACAGTCCATTAAAAAAAGACCTTTTATTAATTCTCTTCACAAATAAGATAAATAATATTTTTCACACATTTTTGTAATCTCATTTTAAGAATGCATACATAGATACTATGATTAAGCAATAATTAATTTAAAGAGATTGAATGGTTTTATAGTAACTTTATTTTCACTATATTTTCTCTTTGGACAAAAAGGACAATTTCTTTGATGTGTGGGGTGGTATTCAAAACTATTTGATATTTAAATCTGATTCTTAGACTAAAAAACAGATGTATGTCATCAAGTATGCTATTATATTGTAAGCTTCTTGTAAACAAGGGGGATGATTTTGTTCAACTTTGTATTCCCAGGGCTTAGCTTTGTGTATCACCTAGAAAGAGATCAGTAAATGTTAGTGTATAGATGAATTACATTGTTAATAAAATAGAATAGTGGTCCAAATGTTTAGCATAGAATAAGAGCTCAACAATAATTATCAGGTATTTGTGGAATAAGTATGGAATTAATACCAGAAAGACAGGTGATTATATAGACATTTGTTTCTCCAAAGGGATAAACTTGGAGTGATGTGACGGTGATAGTAGTAGCTCAGAAAGTCGATCACCATCTGGACTCAGTAGTGGGATAATCAATTAGTTGTCTAGTTAGACAGTTGTCTAATTTGATTTAGTATCACCACATCCTTCTTTTGTGAAAACTTCTACATTCATTTTTGTAATGTAAATATGTGAATAAAGTTTAATGGATATGTGCTTGGAAATGTAATGTGCAGAAAGTATTTGGGGTAGTCAACAGGGAGAATGTGGGAGACAAATGTCAGAACCAAATAAAAAGACTAACTAGGAAAGTTAAAAAGAGAAAATGCATTTTTTTGTATATTCTTCCTATTTTGTTTACATAAACTGATGCCAGTCAAGTGCAGCGAGTCATGCCTGTAATCCCAGCACTTTGGGATGCCAAGATGAGAGAACTGCTTGAGCCTAGGAGTTCGAGACCAGCCTGGGCAACATAGCTAGACTTCGTATCTACTAGTACTACTACTACTAATAAAATAAAAACAAAAAAATTAGTCAGGTATGGTGGCGCATGCCTGTAGTCCCAGCTTCTCTGAAGGCTGAAGCGGAAGGATAACCTGAGCCCAGGGAGGCAAGGCATGGTGAGCTATGACTGTGTCACTGCATTCCAGTCTGGAATGCAGACAGAGTGACAACCCGACTCAAAAAAATAAAAACAAACAAAAAAATCACAACCAAAAAATCCCTGATGCCGAGAGAACTCATCTCAAAAGAACAAAATAATTTAAGCTGTCATTGAAATTTAACTGTTTGTTTGACAATGGTGTGCATTTTGTTTTCTTGCATCCTATAGATATCATTATTTAAAATGTATACATGCAGCTTACAAACAAATACACTGGATACTATATCTGGAGAAAACACATTGAGTTTTGGGATTCAAAGATAATTGTTTTTCTACTTTGTAATTATATGGAGACCAAAGAAGAGTACTGAATATTTTCAAGATATGGCATTTTCATTTTTCTGTTTTTATTTTTCTCTCTAAATTTTTTATTGATTTTAATTAGACAGGCCTCAGTTTATGAGAGACAGGCCACAGTTTATGAGAGACTAGAGGAAATTTAATATCACAAATGAAAGAAAACAAAAGAGAGAAAAACATTTAGCAAAATTGGTTCTTTGAATTATACTTTTCATAATACTTTGTAATTTTTTTTCCTTAAGACAGATTTGTTATAGAAAAAGTGCACCTCAGGAGAGTGCTCTAAGCTTCCAAAGCTCTTGTCTGAGGTGAATGGTATTTCATTAATTTCATGTGAAATCTTATGTGACAGTATAATTATAATATTATACAGCTTAGCTAGTTGGCTTTAAGTGATCTGCCAGTACAACCCCAGAAATGAGAGGTCATGCAGGGTACAAGTCTTTCAGATTCCATTTTGAAAACTAAGTGCTCCTGGCAAGGACAAAATTGCTAATGTGTTTCTATATTTGAGACGACTTCCATTGCTCACAAGGAACATTGCAGATCAGTATGATGTCTCTAATTCTTTGAAATGCCAATCATTTTAGTTTACACTTCTCTTTGCTTAGGTAAGAACCTAGAAAAATTTACTGATCACAGAGAGGAAAGATGAAATACTTCATGTTTGGGTATAACACTTGAAGGAATGTAGTTCTGGATATTAGAAATTCATATAAAATAAAGTGGTGATCCTTAGTGGGTGGGGTGGGCAAAATTTGTGTGTTTTGAAAAAGCATGAAAAACATCTTTCTTCAGTTCATCATTGAGAATGTATTGATATTCAGAACTTTCGAGAAGATTTTAATTAGCTATTTTTGTATTACTTATTTGAATTTATCCGTATCCATTAATTTATTAACATATTAGATCTGCTTTAGTAGAGGTTATAGGTAAATGAGACCCATAGCATCAGATGTAATCTCAGTCCTGGAAGAAATCAGATTTCTTACTCTCTGGGATAGGTAGGTCTCTACTGTGTAACACAGAGTTCAGTTTTCACCCCCTCAGCACAGTAGTGATGAAAGAATTCAATCAAAGAAATCCAGGAATGGGAAACCAAAACTCAGACTTCATTATCTTCAGATTGGCACTATTAGTTTTTTTTTCCCCCCTTCAGAATGCTGAAACAATCAGTAAGTTAAGAGAGGAAAAACAAAACAAAACAAAACAAAACAAAACAAAACAAAAAACAATAATGTTTGACATTATTGAAAGTTCTGTTTTAATTTTTCAGTTGGTTATATTAGGGAAATAGTCACAGGATCCAGATGGCACATTGCAATAAAAATAAGTTGGACTAGGATTGTTGTGTGATTATGAATAATTGTTTTGGAGTCTTTAGACATAAATTTTTCCATTTATAATATGAATAGTGACTATATGGTCATATAAAGTGCCTCTGAGTCCTGAAATTTATTGACTCCTGAGTTTACATGTCTATTATCTTAGAATTAATGTGCTGTAGTAGGTTGAGAGATTGGTGAACATTTTTCTTCTTATTCAGTTTATAAATTCTCATAATGAAGACTTTTAAAGATAACAAATACTTTTTGCATGAACTTCCAAGGAAAGTGTAAAATTTAGAAGCCTTCATAAAGTTCATGTATTAGTATTTTTTGTTGAAATTTCTAAATTAATGAGACATTTAACTATCACATGCTACTATCAATTAATGATTAGTAGAAAAAAAAATTCCCCTCTCACAGTTCATAACTCTTGAGGATCTAAATGTTTTAGAAATGCAGTTTTTAAATGTTATGTATGCACTGAACAATACTCAGGCACATTTTGGTACATTCTGGGAAATGATCAATTTCAGTTCCTTTAGAGACATAATTTTCATATAATTCTTTGAGTTGGTATAAAGTACATTTTGGCATAATGCCAGTGTTATTACTTTCAAAAGTCAATACATTTAGTTTCTCACAAGATTTAAGCATAGGAAGCAGGAATATTAAGTAACATGAATTTTGCATTTCTCCCTTGAATTTTTTGGGAAAAGTAATATAGCTTTTACCTCATTTTAAAAATTCTTCATAGATTACATAAAAGTGAAGTATGAAGAATTAGGTGGAAACTTTTGGAAAGTGTATCTGCTGAATATGTGAGCTGAGATTTTTTGAGAATACAATTACATTTAAAGAAAGTGAAAGGGTTTATTGTATTAGTCACACTTGTCGTGCTTTAAATAATTTCTCAAGCAAATAATCAATAAATAACAAGCAAGAAGGCAGACAAGAAAGCCAGCTGATAATGAACAATAAACATTGTCTTCCTTTTTTCAACTCTTCTTTCCTTTGTGAAAAGAATACATGTTTTATTCAGAAGAATAATAGAAAGGGACTGGCAGGCATATTTGTCAGTACTAGAGAAAAAACTATCTTTAAGTCTAAGAGTAGTGTTATGATAAAGTAAAATATTGTCTATCAATTTAAAAATGATTAAATTATTAAAGTGATGATTCTGTCCAGGTAGGTATGCATCTATCCATACAGGCTGTATATTTTTTACTTAATTTCTGATTGGCCAGTGGTCTATTCTAGTTGGTTTGATCCTTGTCAAACTGGTTGTTCAATAATTTGAATATCATCTATTAGATTTGTAATAATATTTAAGAAAGCTTAAAATATAAGGTTATGCGAACATAGTTTAATGCAAAATTTAGCATAAAGATTGATTCATCTGTACTTTAGAAAGTGCATGAATATTTAAAAGTAGAATATTCTTTAAAAAGAGTAAAAACTTCCAACATTATCGAGGCAGGCATATGGTCATTTAAAACAATTGGTTAAAGCAGGTGTTGGTTAGGAATTCATTTTTTAAAAACATTTAAAGCATGCAAGTATATATTCATTCATCAATCTTTTGTTGATGAAACAAAATCTTTCTCTAAATCTAGGACTTACAATTGAAGGTTCAAAAAGTCTTCTTATAGACCACGTATACATAATTAACTCCTTGTTTATTATTTTCTTTGAAAGTGGAGTTAGGAACTTAAAAACACTTGAAAATAAAGTTAGCTACAGAATCCTTTTATATATTGGGCTTGTTTTTTTTTCTAAATCATTTGAAGACATATTACCATATTTAATTTGACAGAAACATTTTTAATGATTTATGTTTATTGAGCTGTTCCAAGGGATTCAGCTTAATTTTCATAAAAATAATAACCACCTTTCATGCTCATATTTTATAAATTTATATAATAGCTTATTAAATTATTATGTAATTAAATTTCTTTCCTTAATTGTTTTGCATCATTATGTATTACAAACAGGCACAACCGTTAGCATCAGGCTTGAGAATGATGGAATAATTTTGTGTCTACAACTGAATCATCTATAAGTAACTAAGATATGCAGTCCATTCATCCCAATTATTTTAATTGCTTCTATTAACATTCTAAAGTTCTGAAAATCAACAAATATGAGTTAGCTGAGCATCACTGAAAAATTATCTTAATCTTTTTGTTTTTTCATCTATGAGTCCAGGGAATCCCACTGCTATAGCTGCAATATAGCCTGAATGATTTTTCTATAAAATGGTAAGCAACAGGGTTAAATTTGGCTACATGAATGTCAGCATTTCCTGAGTCATCAGGAAAAGGAAGTCTAAGATTTGATAAAAGAAGACAGAGATAAAAGGGGGCAATTATTGCTCTAAATTGGAATAAGCATTTTCTCATCGTGAGGATTCTAAAATGTAACAAAGAGAATCTAGAAACATTGATCAATATAGACAACAACAAAAAATTCATGATTTCTATGATACTTGAGACAGATTCCATTGCCAAATAAAATTTTATATTTTATGTCTTAATGGCGTTCCCTTCACATGGGAGCCAGGAAATGTTTTCAGCAAAGACCGTTTTGTAAAGAAAGGTTTTTACGAAGATTTTTTTTTTTTATGAAAAGATTTTCAAATCAGTTTGTAACAATTTCATCCTCCAACTCAACAACGTGAGCACGTCTATTCTCAAAACATAGGAAAGGAATGGGAAAGGACAGATAATTTTTTCTCTGAGAAACCAAATAGTAACACCCTCAAAACAACAACAACAAAACAGTCACCATCACAGCAAAGCAAACAGCAAAATAGCTTTCTTTTGCCTCACGGTCTACTCCAGTTCTAGTCTCATTTCTTAGCGCACTTTACAGCAAAATGCTTAGAGTTGTCAATATTTGCTATCTCTGATTCTTTTTCCCCTGTTTTTTTTTAAAAATTCATTCTAAAGTAATTATTAGCCTCCAGTAGTTTGCTGAAACTGTTCCTGTCAAGGTCAATAATGACCTTCCATGTTGCTAAACCCAGTGGTGAATTCATAGTCCATGTCTCGCTTGCCCTATCAGCAGCATTTGACTAAGTTATCGTGCCCTCTTCTTGGATATACATGTTTTCACTGGGCTTCTGGAACACCATGAAACTCTTAGTTTAATGTCTGTGTCATCAGCCACTATTTCTAAATCTACTTTCTTGGTCCACCAACTCTTAAACATTAGAGCATAGCAGAGAACACTCTTCCTTTTACCTAAAACTCCCTAGTATATCTTACCATTTTTAAGGTTTTATGGTCCATAAGTTGTTAATGCCTACCTTTGTATATCTAGCCTATACCTTTCCCTTAAAATCCAGACTTGAATATCTAACTTCTTATTAAAAACTTGTACTTCTAATAGAAATCTCAAAATCAACATGTCCCAAATTGAACTCTTAATCTTCCCTCCATACTCCTCACCAGACTTCCCGGTCTGAGTAAACGACCACATCATCTTTCTTTTTGCTCAAATAAAGACTCTTGGACTTACCATGATTTAAGGTATATTCCACAACTGATCATTTCACAAGTCCTGGCGCCATTGCCTTCAGAATATATCCAGAATCCAAAGACCTTTCATTACTTCTGCTTACCAACCTGCCTTTTGCTTAGATGTCTACCAATAATCCCCCAACCTGGTCTTCTTGCCTTCATCCTTCCATCCTGCAGTCTATCTCCACAGAGGTGCTATAGTGGCTCCTTTAAATGACATGCCACATCTTGTTCTTCTTCTGCTTGAAACCACTAGTGGCTCCCCACCTCCTGTGAAGTCCAGCCAGTGCTTCAAGAAGTCCCTGCAAGAGCAAGGCCATGTTCTCTCAGACTCAGCCTGATTGCTTGGCTTCAATCTTACTAGTACTCATTTCTATGTCTCCTTTGGTTCTCTAACACTCGCTACTCCCTCAGCCTGGAATACTGTACTTCATTTTATGCATGTAGATAGCTTTTTCATTTTATTTCAGATTTTGCTCAAATGTATTTTGACACTGATGCCTTCACTGACTACCTTGTTTAAATAGCAATACCTTCCTCCCCAACATTATCTTTCTCTGCTAGGGGAAGGACAGCCTCCCTCTTGCCATATCTATATTCAGAGAAAGTGTGGGTCCTTAATTGAAAGGATTTATTGGTTCAGGGAGAGTGAAGTGAAAAGAGGCTTCTCTCTTTCAGCAACCTAGTCATCTTGCACTTGAATCACCAAAAAAATCCTCATCACTAGAATATCACTTAATCAAATTGTGACATATTTGATAAGTAGCCGCTGAGTTAAAATGTGGTTCTGGGCAACAATAATACATGTTGACATTTTAAAAACTAACTTTTGGATAGTTTCTGACCATTTATACGTTTGAGAATAACTTTGGAGTCAACAACTACTATTATTTCAAGCTTGTATGAGTTACAGAATTTTTGTGCTTGTGTTTTAAATATATTATCTACTTTAATTTTCTTATCGACTCTTCGTGTAAATATTATTATCTTGATTTCCTAGGTGAGAAAACTGAGGCTCAGATGGTTAACAAACTTCGTTTATGATACATTCGATAAGTGGTAGGTTCTGTGGACAGCCGACCATGTATTCTTTCCCTTTACTGTACCACATTGTAGGAAAGAGGAATGGAGATCGATGGATGTGTGGAACACAGTATTTCAAATAGAGTGAAGTAGTTCACATTTCAAATCTTAAAGCAAACTTTCATGTGTTTTGGAAATAAAAAGATTTTTCCCTGTGTGTTTTTGCTGTTAGAATATGTTCATCTCTGATGAAATAAAACAAAATAAACAGATAAATAATAGCTTCCCTCCAACCACAAACTCTTTGCAAGCATGATGGACAGAATTAAGAAAGAAGTGTCTGACCTTCAAGAAATCATGTGCTAATGAACAAATGTGCTAATAAACATGAGTCACCTTTTATTTATCTTGCATTTCTTGTTTACAAATCAGTTTGATTCATTTATAGTCACATGAAATATACATGAATATTTTTCCTACCCTGTGTTATTTTTAGCTTTATTGTCTATAAGATGAAAATCTATAAGAACTTTTTAAAAATCAAAATCATTCAGAGATTTTTTTTTTGTACAGGATGAGTGCAAATCAATGTATGTTCCTTGTTCAAAATACTTATAAGCAGGAAGGTACTTAATTGGCCACTATCCTGGACACCAGTGATGATCACAAGGCAAGATGATAGGGCTTCTAGCAATGTAGGAGATAGAAACACATTTTTTCCATCATTTTTAAACTGCTGAGTCTAAGAACATAGTTCATGAATCCAAATACAATTTCACAAAATAGTCATATGCAGGAAATGAGAGGGAAAAAGAATACTGGTTGCATAACAGATCTATGGAATGCCGCGTGATCATAACAATAGCTATATGACAATTGCAGCCACTATAAAATGTTGCAGCAGAAAATTGTTATAAAAATGCAGTGATTCAGTACTGTGAAAGTATAGAAATTGCTTTTAGTAGAAGGATACTATTGTTGCCTCTTCAGACTCTGGTGGAACAGTACAGGAAGAGAAGATAAGAAAACATGCATGGACTCCATGGGATAGATGTCAGTGCAACAATACTGAGACAAAAAGAGTCAGTTTAATTCATCCTAGAAAAGTGCTCTGACAAGACATTTAATATGTGTTTGTTCTGTATATCTTTATCAATATATAGAAAAAGTATGATAATACGTTGGATAAAGTAGACTTACCCTTTTGAAAGAACCATGAAACTACTTCAGTTCAATAAGCCCACTACTGAGGGCAGTTGAGTTTGGTAGCCAAGAACTGAAACAGTGGAGTCAGGCAGATTTCAATTCTACTCTTCGATCTGACAGCCACCAGCAGGATGATCTGGGGGACACTGTTCATTACTTGATTCTTCTGTTTTTCAATCAATAGAGCACAATAGGGAGATGGTAAGGATTAAAAGATAACCTATATTTTTAAAGTGCTTAATAAAGTGCTGCTCACATAATGCAACCCAAGGTAATTGAGAAGTTATGGCCAATTGTATTTTTATTTTTCCCTCTCATCTGCTTTTCCCCCTTCATTTCTTTCTTTCTTTTTTTTTTTTAAGTTAGAGAATATTGTGTTTACAAATTATCAGTTGCCTTTTTTCCTGGCAGTTGAGACATTACATGTCCTTTGGAAGAATGTAATTTCAGAGATTTTTATTAGTCATATCATTGTAATGTTGTGAGGAAAGAGTGTAACAGAAGATTTCTTTTGCCCTAGTAGAGATTCTCTTTCCCCAGGATCTTTGCAGAATAGAGATCTGAGACCAGTGAGAAAGGGGAGAGCATATTTTTAGTAGAATTAGAAGATCTCCTGGGAAGAAAGATTTAGACTCTGATTCTTTCCTTTAAAAAAAATTGTCTTTATTGAGGTATAATGTACATATGAAAAAATCTTCAATTTTAAATGTACTTTTTGATTCTTTCATTTTTAATGTTTAAACTATTTCATGATATTTCTGGCACACTTGCATGGGCTTGACTGAAGCCATCAGACAGGAAAAGAGACCATGAGTCCCTGAAGAGAAACTCACCAGCAGGAGAGGAGAAGTAAGAGTTAGTGTCCTGTCGTCAATATCTGGGTCTGGGCTAAGTTAGGGGAATAACTACCTTTAGTTCTGTGCAAAAGGTGAGGCTAAAACTTGCAAATGAAAGTGTTTTGAATGTTCTTTAAAGAAAAATGTGAAAATGCATGAATGTATATACATTTGAGATTTTTTTTCCCCACAAAAATAGCTGTAACTTTGCAAAGCCTCTCTCTATGGATATAAGGAAAGTGGTTGAGTTGAACCACAGGAGGAGTGCCTTATCTTTCTACTTATAGCAATGACAGTAACTGTAGCAGAGAATAGAGATTTCTAAGATACTAAAGCATGTTTTAGTTCTTCTTCCATGAGGCATTTGTGGCATGACTAGTGCCTTGCACTGTTTTTATGTGGAAATCTGGTTCCATTCAGATAAGTAGGGAAAAAACAGGAAAGAAACTAGAATTTTTTAGTAGTATATCACACTGACTTAAATATTTAAAGAGAAATCTTCTTATTTTGAATCCTATTATGGTAAAAAGAAATATATACAGACATATACACACAATCACTTATATTACATATACATATAAAATTATTATATTATTGTTATTACTAATATAGTTGTAATTGTGGGGCAAAAATCCAGATGTTTTTAAATTGCAAAATGAACCAGATGTATCCTAAGCATAAGGAATCTATAGTGAATTAGATGAAATAGACATGTTTACAAATGACCTTTTATGATTTAAGTTGAAGCTATTAAGTGGAGTTGTGAAAAATATCTAGTATTTCTATAAACAGAAATAGCTAAAGAAGCATTTCTAGTGGGCAGTAGTATTACCACAGGTAGAAAGGGAAGTTCAAAAGTCAACCTGCTCAGATGTCTTCCTTTGTGAAGTGTCTGTTCATATCTTTTGCCCATTTTATAATGGGGTTGTTTGTTTTTTTCTTTTCAGCACGTTTGAGTTCCTTGTAGATCCAAGATGCTAAGCCTTTGTCAGACCTGGTGTTGGCAAATACTTTTTCCCAGTCTGTAGGCTGTCTCCCTGTTCTCTTGATGGTTTCTTTGACTTTGCAGAAGCTTGTCAGTTTAATAAGGTCCCACTTGTCTATCTTCTCTCTTATGACCTGTGGGTTTCAGGTTTTGTTCAGGAATTGGATGCCAGTTCCGATTTCCATGACGGTATGTCCTTCAACCTCACTAATCATCAGGGAGATGCAAATCAAAACCACACTGAGATACCACCTAACTCAGTCAGAATGGCGATTATCAACAACTCAAAAAATAACAGCTGCTGGAGAGGGTGTGGAGAAAAGGGAACACTTCTACACTGTTGGTGGGAGTGCAAACTAGTGCAACCTCTGTGGAAAGCAGTGTGGCGATTCCTAAAAGCTCTAAATATCAACCTCCCATATGACCCTGCAATCTCCCTACTGGGAACATATCCTGAAGGTCTCAAATCACTCTATAGAAAAGATAACTGCACACGTACGTTTATTGCAACATTGCTCACAATAGCAAGAACCTGGAAGCAACCATGCTTCCTATCAAAAGAGGACTGGATTAAAAAAATGTGGTACATATACATGATGGAATACTACGCAGCCATAAAAAAGAACAAAATCATGAATTTCACAGCAACCTGTATGGAACTAGAGTCTATAATACTGAGTGACCTCTCACAGAAACAAAGATCCGAGTATCACATGTTCTCACTCATATAGTGGACCTTGAACATCCAATGTAATACTATAAGAAAATGACTGACAGTAGTGGGAAACTATGGGGGGGGAGAGAGGGGATTAATGGTAGTAAATATCTGTCTGGGGATGGGGAAACACCTCTAATCAACAAGGGTGCCTGAATGAAATGTACTTGTATACCTAACCCTTAACTGTACCCCACAATGTCATAATAAAAAATATTAAATATAAAAAAAGTCAACCTGGAGAACAGTGAACAGTTGACTGTGTCTGGTGCTCTGGTGCATGGGTGAATTCATTAGGGGTTAAGGCTGGTGAGGAAATCTAGCTAGACCTTAGAGGGCTTTGGGAACTTGGACTTGTACTGTTGATGATGGCTTGTGAGCTAGGAGTGCATGTTCTGAGCTATACCTTAGGACAATACTCTGTCAATGTGCAAGAGCTGAAGACAGAGGTCAGGGAAAAGATGGAATTTTAGTGGCCTTCAGTCTACAATTTCCTCAATTCTGATGTCCCCATCATGCTATCAACACCTAGGACTCCAAATGTATCTCTTTCACATGTAAAAGTAGCACTATGTGCTGGGTTATGTTTGTGGTAGAATTTTAGGGCCCAGAATTCTGTGACCTTGTTTAAATATCTCTAGGTATTGGAGAGGATGCTGCTCTAGGGGAGTGTGTGGCTTCCTATTTCTCAGAAATCATTTTAAACTTGTAGATAAGGGCTGTGGATAATTTAGTTTGCAGGTCTCCTAACAAAGGAAATTGCTATCCAGAAATTAAATGAAGATATAAAAGCAACTTTCTAATTATCACTCTTGGCAGACTAGAATATGCCTTATTTAATTTAAAATATTTAATTTATTTAATGTCAAATCCAGTGTGGATGGAGATACAAAAACAGAGGATTGAGATTGCAAGTACTTTGCTAAGATCAGATATTTAACTACTGTGGTGTTTTCAGATGAAATGGCCATAATAATAGTTTTTTTCACTCATTTGACTTTAAATATTTCCCATAGATATGTATCACTTTTATATTCCTTTGGGTTTCCAGACCTACTGGAGAGCCCAAAAATAAGATGAAAAAGGCTAGTTTTCAGTGGCTTTAGAGTGGAATCTAAAGCATCTCCTCCCAATTTTCTGGAGAGACCTGGATCATTTTCTTGTATCATCCTCCGATGGCTATGATGACAGGAAACTACTGATGATGGCTGAAGTCATAGCCACCAATAACATTAAATTTCCTTCAGGTTACAAAATGCAGTTAAAAGTCTCATTCACTGGTTCTTATGACATGCTTCATGTATGTGCGTGTGTGTGTGGGGGGGTAGTGAGGTGTTAAACCCACTATAAGACATACAGACTTTCAAATGTTTCATAACTAATATATTAGTTAGCTACTGTTAAGTAACAAATCACTCTACCACTAGAAGTTCAAAACAATTATTTATTATTGATCGAATCAATGGTCAACTGGGTGGTTCTGCAGATCTGAGCTGGGCTCTCATGTGTCTGTAATCAGCTGTAAGTCTGCTACATGGCTTTATTGATCTTTTCTGAGTTCTGTCACAAATATGAGGCTTCAGGTGAGATATGTGTTCTATACTCTAAGAAGCTAGGCCAGGAATGTTCTAATGGCAAAGGTAGAGGAGGAAAACAGAGCATAGAAGCCCACAAAATATCTTGAGGCTTATACTTGTAATAGGCACATCATCTCCTCTGTCACATTCCAGTGGGCCAAGAAATTTAAAAGATAATCTACATTCAAGGAGTGAGAAAATAGGCAACCCTTAATAATGAGAGGAATTGCAAAATCACATTGTGAAGGAAGTGGAAGCAGGACAAGGGAAAGAAAATGGGGCCATGCCTGCAATTAATCTACCACATCTAAAAAAGAAAAATTGCAAAATTAAAATTAACAGATATTTATAAATGTCTACAATAATTATTTCAACTTTATTATGATTACATTATGTATTAATAAATATCTCTGTGTATTTGAAAATATCTAATGGGTTAGATGTTTTTAAAGTACAAGAACTTCTGAGAACAGTTGATGCTTGAGAATATAGTACGGTGGCCGTGATAATACATCTTGTAGACTTTCAACAGCAGGCAGTATAAGACCAAAACCCTCAACTTCTGTGTTCTGGAAGCCTTTGCACTAAAACCATGCTTTCCATGGACTGTTCCCAATCAGTGACTGAGTGAGGCGGAGCTGCTAAAGCAGATCTGTTTTTGGGAGACATGGCTGACTTGTCTGAGGAATTCTTTAACAGCCTGGCCTCAGCTTCCTTAGACTGTACAGTAGTCTAGGAGGTTTCCATCTAACTTTATTTCCCTCTCTTTCACAGAGTCAGACTTGCATTGTGGTCTGATAACTCCCAGCCTCTCTTGGTTCCTCTCACTCCCCTCTTTTTGTTATTTTCTTTCCTACAAATGCTTTCCCTAATAAATTCCTTGCACACTTAATTGTGTCTTGGTATCCACAATGGACTTAGAGAATCTACACTAACACACATAACAAACCATAAATTAAGAAAATTATAGCAAAGACTTGTAAGTTGTCTTTACAAATATACAGAGAGATATATGTAGACATATTTATCTGTGTGTGTGTGTCTTTATCTCTATCTCCTTACCTTTATCAGTATCTAGGATGATAGAGGGAGGGAATCTATGTATGTGTCATTTTCTGTTGGTGTAATCTACATAAACAAATAGTTTTTAGGTCCTATAAGGCCTTAATGTGATCCTACTGTGTGTATTAGGAGAAGTGATGTGAGGTCACTTACCAATTTCGTACTGTGTTCTTGACTCACTTCCATATACAAATATCCAGAAAATAATATATGCCTTTTGTTAAATGCAGTGGTTTTCCAACTACTTTAGAACACTTGCGCTTTTATTTTTCCTGAGATTTGTACACTGGGTGCTTTTGTTACTGTTATAGTCTTTCTGAAGACTATCACTCATGTACTGATGTGACAGCTGTGTAATTCACGAAACTGTTGGCAGGCCTTAGCAATCCAATAAAGCAATACCGTCTAATTGGTCCTGGTCATAAAACCCTTAGGGAGACTGTTGGAAAACTGGCTGTGATTGACTGGAATGAGAGAAAATGTTCAACTTGTTGAACAGTGGCTCAGGCTATTTGCAATAATAAATGTATCTGTGTGTATAAACTTGAGTGTATAAATGTGTATATGTATTTCAGCAACTTTTTGTTAACACAAAGTCCTTGCCTAGATAAATGTCCTCTTTGGACATTACTAATTTAATTATACAAAGGGAATGAAAATCATTTCTTGGTGAAAGGTGGAAAAAAGATCCTGAGTGTTCTTTAAATGAACATTTTTTGATAAAATTTTACTGATATAATTTACTTACTGCACAATTCACTCATTTAAAGTGTGCAGTTTTTACCTCAGTATATACTGTATTTATGGAGTTGTGCAACCATCACCACAATTAATTTTAGGATATTTTCATTGGCTCAAATAGAAAACCTATGCCCCATAGCTGTCACCCGTCTTTCCTATCCTCCCACCCCCATTGCCTTTGGTGATCACCAATCTACTTGTGACTGGCTTCTTTCACTTAGCATGATGTTTTCAAGGTTAACTTGCTGTAACATGTATCAATACTCCGTTTCTTTTTATTGCTGAATAATATTTTATTTTATAAGTTTATGCATTTTATACATTTATTTATTGATGGACATTTGTGTTATTTCCACTTTTTGGCTATTATGCATAATGCTGCCCTGAGCACTCATGAACAATTTGTTCATGTGTGGAAATAGCTTTTCTTTTTACTTAGGTAAATATTAGGTGTGAAATTGCTAGATCATGTGGCAACTCTACATGTAACTCTTACAGAAACTGCCAGACTGTTTTCTAATGTGGTTGCACCATTTTACTGTCAGTGTGTGTGGGGTCTAGTTTCTCCACATTTTCACTGACACTTTTATTATCTTTTTCATTCTAGCATCTTAGTGAGTGTGCTCAGCAGCATACTTAGCATGGTGCTTTTAATTTGTATTACCCCAATGGACAGTGTCTTAGTCTGTTTGGGCTGCTGTAACGAAATACCACACACTGGATAATTTATAAATAATAGCATTTTATTTATCACAGCTCTGGAGGCTAGGAAGTCTAAGATCAAGATTCTGGCAGACTTGGGGTATGATAAGAGTTTACTATCTGCTTTCAAGATAGTGCTTTGTTGTCTCACATGATAGAAGGTGGGAAACAGCCAAAAGGACTCTACTGAACCCTTTTGTAAACCCACTTATCTCATTCAAGAGGGCAGAGCACTTATGATCTAATCAACTCCTACAGGCCTCACCTCTTAGTAAGATTGCACTGGGGATTAAGTTTCAACAGATATGCTCATTCAAACCAAAGCAGATAATAATGTTGACCACGTTTTCATGTGTTTATTAGTCCTTGGTATACTTTGAATAAATATATTCAGGTCCTTTGATCATTAAAAAATGCATTATTGGACTTTTTATTATTGAGTTTTAATTGCTCTTTTTATATTCTAGATGTGTATCCCTTTTCAGATATACAATTTGCAAATATTTCACAGTTTTTTTTTTTTTCACTTTCTTGATGGTGTCCTTTGAAGCACAATTTTGATGAAAGCTAATTCATTAATTTTGTTTCTTGTACTTTTGAAGTGAGACTGGAGTTTGTTAGAGCACCAGTCCATATATCTCATCCACATTGGGAATGAGTAGGTTTTCTCACATTTAGCAGTGCTATTACAAGTAGTGGTTCCTAGAATGCTGTATTAAGAATAATTCTGGACCCAATTCCACATACTGGGGAATAGAATAATGCTTGTCAAGGAAACAAGAATTGATCATGTTATCTACCCTTTAGCCTGTGTTCACATGAGTGATAGTTTGTTGCTAAGAAGAAAATTATGGCATGCAGTTTGAACAAAGTTTTGATAATGAGAAAAGTGAATTGGGATGGCCTTTGTTCTTTTATTCTTTTCAGTCCTGTCCTCTGCTTAATAGTATTCATTATTTGCTCAGAAAGGATTTATTAAGGATGTTCTAAACACTTCTAATGAAGTAAACAAGATAGATATGAAGCCTACCACAAAGAGCACACATTAATTGGTGACCTCCATATCTTTTGTACTTTTTGTTCTCAGCCTTTCATTGCCCTTGACTCCTTGATGCAAAACAGTGGTTATCAGAAGACTCTATCCTCTGATCCAGGTTTACTGTTGGGCAAGGATGTAAAACATGCCACTCTTGACCAGCATCTGACAAAGTTGAGGTAGGAGTTGAGTATGGCAAACAAGAATGTCCCAGTGTATTTGCTCAGAATAAATGGAGTAGAATTAGAGCATTCCAGTGCTTAGGGTTGGTTACCAGACACTGATTTCAACTCTCCATGGGCTCTGGTTTCTGAAAACCATGATTACAGCAGTCCTGAAAGTCATTCTAACCTTGAAACAGAACCAAAGAGACTAATTATAGGTAAAATTTGAATCAGTGCTTCCTGAGGTCCTTTACAGATTTATGAAATTTAATATCTGATCGTTTTTTAAAACTGGAATTGTAAAACGATCAAGTAAAAGTAAAATTGCCTTATTGCAAATCTCACTTTTAAAATCCTTCTTTTTTCAAACTTTCAGTCAATAAGTACCAGTAGTTTCTAGAACTACGATAACTTACTTATGTTATTGGTTAAAATCATTTGTCTCGCACTGAACACATCCACCTAGACCAGATCTAAAAATGTCTGACGTCGTAAAACTGAGAGTGAGCCATGACCTTACACAAGTACCCAGATTGAGCGATTTTAGAAATTTCTAACTTAGCTTGACGTTTGGTATTACATTTAAATGTGTTTTTTTGTATTTAAAATATTCTAGTCTTCATTTCACTATTCAATAACTCATTTCTTTCTAACAGTGGATTTCAGGACTATCTTCGTTTTACTAAAGTATCAAATGGAAAGTGAAAAATAAACCCTACTGCCTGGACATTTTCTGCCCTTCCTTTTTTTAAACAATCATTTTTATGTAATATCACACAGAAGATTGACCATAGATTTTCCTTTGAATGAAAACATTTAGAGATTGTGAAAGTACTGCCTTAGTACCTTTTATAAAACTACTCCCATCATTCTTTTATTGTTTTTTCCCCCCACTGGAGGTAATATGATGAAACATAGTTGAACATTTTATTTTCAATTGGCTGGGTAGCCACAAACTAATGGACAGATACATGGATACTCGATTGCTTCTATTTATAATTTGCACCTTTACCTATAGGCAGGAAGCCATACTTGAAAATTAAAGAAGGAAAAGAGGCGTTTGTTCAGCTACTTTTATCATCAGACTAATAGAGATCTTTTCCCCCCTGTAATGTACTTTCCAGTATTGTATATGATCCCTCTAGGATTCTATTTGACATATGGAATTGAAAATAAGGTAATAACAAGCCCAGTGCTTGAGAAGATTGTTTCTTTTCATTTTTTTCTATTTCATGAGCACATTGGGAATATGTTTTTGATCAAGAGCCAGAGTTGTATTTCCTATATTTATATGGGAATCTGAATCTAATAGCCCCTGAATAGCCCAACTGGCAAATTTATATGCATGCAGAATTTTATGAGGCTTCAGAGGAAATGAATTTTCTATATCTATTTTTTAAATGATAAAACACTATTGGGATTTGCCATACTAACTTAGAATTTCTTAGTTCTAGTTAAAGGTGAAACTCAGTCCTCATCACCATTAAGCATACAATATGAAATGTTATTCTAACCTTTAATTGACCTAAGCAAAATTTTGTTGTTGTTGATTGGAAAAAACTGGAAAGGACAATAAAGCTAGATTTTAAATGTGAAAGGGAATTTCCAAGAGTTTAAACTGATTATAGGAAAATAATAAAAAAGTATTTTCAGTTCATTGAAAAATTTGGATTAATTTAGCATGGTTTGATGACTGGCATATAAACTCACAATAAACTTTTATTTAATAAATGCTAATTGGTATAAATGCTTAAAAAACTCCATCTTAAGACTTAGACACCTGGGTTCCAGATCTAGCTCAATAATTAACTAGTGAGCCAAGAATGTTCTCTGGGCCTGAGACTTTGAATCTACAAATTGAAGAGTAGGAGATAAAGAGGTGAGATGATCTATCAAATTCTTCTAGCTGGCAATTTAGACATTAACATAAAAAAATTTATTATAATATTGACTTGATCCTGTTTTTTATCCCTTTCTTCTTGCCTTTATTAGGAAATTTCTGAGCTAAACTGAGATTGTTTTAAATTCCCATCTCAATGTATTTATTTCTATAATAACATTAACCCAAAGTAAATATACTTAGATTATAAAATAACTATTATGATTCCAAATTACTCTTATACTCCTTTCCTCTTTAAATTTTTTACCCTTAATGTGTCTTGGGGCTTCCTCTGTCTGCCAGGGACATTTGACAAGGGGAAAAAAATTAAATAGACAAACCCTACTTAGAGAATGGAGAAGTGATCAGAGGCACTCAGGTGAGTCAGACTGTTGAAAAATGGGATCCATTTGTCCTGTGAATTAACTCTCCTTGGGCTTTTTCAGGACTGGGTTCAGAGTCAGACATGATGCCACTGATATACTACCAGTTCCCCTCCCTTTATCACCCACCACGGAACAGTGGGGGCAAGGCCACTGAGCAAAAATGTATCTTTGGAAATGAAGACAGAGGTTTGGATTATTTGCGAAGATGACATTCTCGGCATCTAAAACTCTGACAGCTGGGTGATTTAGCTTCCCCTTTGGAATCATTGCCTTTCCTCTGAATGGTCTCTCATCACTGTCCCCAGCGATCCCTCTCTAGCACAGATGGCAGTTCCGAAGATGTGCACGTACAGGAAAGAACTCTGGTGCTGTAAAAATAAGCAAGACTGTTTCCCCTCTGGGTTTCTCTCACTCATACAGCCATTGCTGCTGCCATGTCCTGTCTTTAAAGGGTAAAGAACAGTCAAGGGAATAGTGATGATAGAAAAAGTCAATGAATAAGTAATATTGTGAATATAAAAGTTTTTATGTGCCAGAGATGAAGACTTTTCTTCTTGCTTTTAAGGGCAAGTTTAGCTTTTCAATTTTAAGCGATGACTTTCTTCTTTGATTTAAAACACAACTACACACCCACACATCCTCCTACACAGTCACACATTATTTAAAAGAGATCTTTAGGACTGAAAGTACTTTATTTTCAAATCTATTGACTCAATATTTTCCTCAAAGGAAGTTAACAACATTCAATACAATTTTACTTTTGTGCTTATTTGTTTTTAATTCTAGTCATCCCCATATCTCATCATCACTTGTCAGCTGTTTACAGAGATAAGTAGTCCCACACATGTCCTGTAAAAAGTACAGATTATTGGTAAATTTTTATATCCCGTCATAAAGATTATAGATTTCAAAGGCATTTTGTAGTATGCTTTAAAAAGGTGAGGGGAAATTAAAAACAAAAACAAAACATTCTTGTGGGATTAGTAGAGGATAGTTCTGCCAAACATTTATTTGAGAGAGATTGGAAGAAGAAATTGGCAAATGTGACATTATCATGGACACATGGAAGTATTTACAATGGACAGGGTGGTTAGGTTCAAAGGATATTTGCCTTGTCCAGAGTTTCAAGGTGTATACATGACTATTAGGGAAAATTCAACAGTGAGGATGGAGCAGGAGATTCTCCTTTGGCCAAAGGTTTTTCACTTGACTAAAAATCCTAATCAAGAATTCATTACTGACAATGACAAATAACTTTATTTAAAAATATCACCACACTATTCTTTTATAGTCAAAGAGGTTTTAATTTTTAATTATTCTTCCCTTCATCACCGGGAAACAGAGTAGATAGTAAACATGGCATTATTTGGATTAAGATGAAGACTGTGTTCTAGTTGTGTTTCTATCCACAGACTATAAAATTTTAGGCATACCAGTTCATTCTCTGTGTCTTATTTTCTTAATATATAAGACAAGATGATAGTACTTGCACTGCTTACTTCTCTGAGATGATGTGCAATAATGTATGTGAAATACCTTTGTGAGCTATAAAATTCAACATACATGTGTGGTGTGATTAGGGCTGATTGGTTAGAACATCTTTATATGTCTCCAGATTGTAGTATTTTAAGTCTCTCAAAGGATATAAAACAAGACTACTTTTAATCACAGCATCAATACAACAATTCATAATGACAATTTTCCCATAATGCTTGAGTTGAGAATTGTAGGTGAAGCTATCAGTAACTTCACAGGGCCCCAGAGGTTTAACATTAATAAGAAATCATTTGACTCAAGATTCTCTGCCTCATTAGAGTTACATTAAATAAGAAAATTGTAAGAAAATCTACTCTTTGGTCAAGAAAACCAGATTCCAACAACTTGTCCAAACTCTAAAATATTTCTAAATAATGGAATTGTTGACCTAATTCTTTCAGGTCTTTATTTATCACTTGCAAGCAGTCTGTTAAGGCAGGTAGCAAAATTTATTAGTGAATATACCAGTTGAAAATATATATACAGTTTTTTCTCGGTGTCTGTGAGGGAAATTGGTTCTAGGAACCCCTTTCTCCAATATCAAAATCTACAGGTAATTAATTTCTTAATATAAAATCATATAATATTTGCATATAACCTAGACATATTCTCCCTATACTATAAGTAATCTCTAGATGACTTATACTGTAATATCTAATACAATGTAAATGTTATATAAGTAGTAGTTATACCATGTTGCTTTTTATTTTTATTATTGTATTGTTATATTTTATTGGTTTTTTTTCCTTATAACTTGTTTCACTGTTGGTTGAACACATTAATGCAGAGCCCGTGGATGTGAGGGAAAACTGTATATCTCTAAGAAAAAAAAAATTTAATATGTAATTTTTTTAATACTATATGAGTTAAATTAACATCCAAAGCCTTTTTGAAAACATTATTGCACTTCATGATTGTATCCTTGAAGGATTCACTATATATTTTTGAAGGTTTAGCCTTACTTGATATTTAAAACTTATAGAAAGCAAACCTACTGTGGAAGGAAGGGAAAAAAGAGGAAAAAGTGAAGGAAGGAAGAGAGGAAGAGAGGGAGGAAGGGAGAGAGAGAGGGAGGGAGGGAGGGAGAAAGGAAGGGAAGGAATCAATTTTTACTGAAAAACTTCTTTGCCCCTGGGCTTTGCATATAATGAGTGATTGAATCCTTTTGAAAATCTTGTGAGATAAATATTTACATTTACAGATGAGAAAACTAATGCTTAGAAAAATTAAAGTAGTTGATAAGGTCATATAGTTAGAAATGGCCAATACAGTAATCAAATTAAAGTTGATCAAAGCATCAGGCATTTGCAAATAGATATACCAGTTACAGATTGCCTAACATAGTTAACCTTTATATAGTTCTTCCTATGAGTGAGAAAATGTTTTAAGTGCATTGTGTATATTAACTCATGTGATTCTTTCAATAACCAAATGCATTCAGTAGTATGACCAATCATTATAAATGAGAAAACTAAGCAGAGATAAGTTAAATATTTGGGGCTGAAATTCAAATTCTTGAAGTGTGACTCTGGATTCCAAATTCTCATTAACATGTTTGTATATGTAATAATTATTATTTTTTTTCTTTTTTGAGTCGGTGTCTCACTCTGTCGCCCAGGTTGGGGTGCAGTGGCATGATCATGGCTCACCACAGCCTCCAACTCCTGGGCTCAGACAATCCTTCTGCCTCAGCCTCCTGAGTAGCTGGGACTATAGGCACACACTACTATGTGTGGCTAAGTTTTGGATGCTTTTTGTAGAAATGAGGTCTCCCTGTGTCTCCCAGGCTGATCTCAAACTTCTGCACTCAAGCACTTTCCCCCCTCAGCCTCCCAAAGTGCTGAGACTACAGGTGTGAGTCACTATACCCAGTCTCTTTATATGTATAATTTTAAATCCCAAGAACAACTCTAAGTAAATCATGTCGTCATTTTTCAAATAAAGAAACTGAAGTTTCAGTAGTCTTCAAACTGGGATACAGTCAGTTTTGCTGTCTTCTGTCTGAAGGTATTCCACATAATAAATAATTCCACATAATAAATTCCACATAAATAAATTCCACATAATAAATCTTACAAATTTATTATGCTTGAAGTGAGGGATAAATGTTTAATCTTGGTCTTTGTTTTTTCTAGCACAATTCTAAAAGAAGAGAAAAATGGGCCTGTGTATGCCTTACATCTGTAAAGCTTTTTATCAAATAGCAGAAAATTTGAGACAAATGTAGAAATACCATCGTGCAGATTATGAATGCAGAATTCAGAGGCGGGACAGAGTTGGGCTCTCAGTCTTGCTCTTCATCTATTGGTTGCGTGTACCTGTATAGTTACTTAAACTTTCTAAACCTCCATTTGTTCATCAACAAAATGGATCTCATGATAGTATCTACATCACAGAGTCTTGACTGATGTTTAATTTAGTTAAAACTATTCAGTTATAAGAAAGAATGAAGAAATGAAACTTGGATGGAATTGGAGGTCATTATCCTAAATGAAGTAACTCAGGAACAGAAAACCAAATGCTGCATGTTCTCACTTATGAGTGGGAGCTAAGCTATGGGTTCACAAAGCATATAGAATAGTACAATAAACACTGGGGACTCAGAAGGCACAAAGGTGGTAGGGGGATGAGAGATGAAAAATTATCTGTTGGGTACAGTGTGTACTCATGGGTATTATAGGTATATATAAAAGCCAGATTTCCTCAGCGCTATACAATATATCCATGTAACCAAAGAAACACTTATATTCCCAAAGCTACTGAAATTAAAAAATAAATAAACATGAGTTAACACTAATAAAGCTCTTTGCATAGTACCTATGCAATCATTTGACAAATTTCATTTTAAAAAAGTAAAAAAAAAAAAAAAAAACCCAAACAATTGCTAGGTGCAGTAGCTCCTGCCTGTAATTCCACCACTTTGGTAGGCCAAGGTGGGAGGATTGCTTGAGCCCAGAAGTTTGACACCAACCTGGGCAAGATAGTGAGACTTCGTTTTTACCAAAAAATAATAGCTGGGCATGGTGCACCTGTAGTCTCAGCTACTTGAGACACTGAGGTGGAAAAATTGTCTGAACCCGGGAGACTGAGGGTATCGTGAGTCATGATCCTGTCACTGAACTCCAGTCTGAGTGATAGATTGGGATTCTGACTCAAAAAAATAAAATAAAATAACAAACAAACCCCCACAAAATGAGTCACATCTCATCATCGTGATGACCTCAGTTTATCTATTCACTCTCTCACTCATTCATTCATTTATTCCTTCACTCATCACTCAGTGACTCATTTATTCAGCATTTATTATGTATCACTATGTTCCGGAAATGAGTTCTTCAAAGCTGATGTGAATACAGAATCTGAACTTCAGTGATTTTTTATTTCTCAAGTAGAGTATTTCATAGAGTATGTACTTTGCAACCCTAATTTTTCCAGAAATTCCACAGAAAAGTGTCTGATGGTCAATTAAGTTTGGGGATGTTTCTGTAGAGTATCTGTTTATTAAAGTTTCATAGTGTGCTTTGAATATAAAGGCTCTGAAAAGGCTGGCATTAGAGTGATCTGTTCACTTTGTTTACTTCGACATTTCTCCACATTAATTATTGAAGAAAACTCTTTTCTTTGGCATATCAAATTACATCTCATAGAATTAATAGTACAGCAATTGAAGTTTAGTAAGCACAGTTCTTTTCCAAGTATACTTTGTTCTTTTAGATCTTTTCTTGGACTCGTTAATAATTTCTTCTTCCACAGATTGGGAAGAATTATTAATCATCCTGTGCTTCTAGTGTAATTTCCAGTTATATTTGCTAAATAAAAATGAAACTACTTGCTACTATTGGTAGAACAATTAGCTCATTTGTCCAAAAACATATCTATAAAACTTTAAGTAAATTTTAAATAAATAAATGATATAATTTTATTCATTAGTAGAGTATAAGGGAAGGAAAAATGGAAGGGAAAATGAGGATCCTAGAAATAAAAAATTGGAGTTTTTTGGGTTTTTTTTTTGAGTTGGAGTCTCACTCTGTCACCCCGGATGGAGAGCAGTGGCATGCTTACTGCCACTGCGGCCTTGACCTGCCATACTCAGGCAATCCTTCCATCTCAGCCTTCCAAGTAGCTGAAACTACAGGCAAGCACTATCATGCCCAGCTTATTTTTTGATTTATGATAGAGACAAGGTCTCACCAAATTGCCCAGGCTGGTCTCAAACCCTTGAGCTTAGGCAGTCCTCTTACCTTGGCCTCCCACAGTGCTGGGATTACAGGCTTGAAGTATCTTTCATAACATTAGAATGGTTCACTTCATTCTTTCTGAGTGGTGGTTATTATTATTTATTAGATCATTTTATTGTCAAAAAAGGAAACTCAACTCTATTTATTTTAAAGAAAGTGGAAAATTTATTAGAAGGGTACTGAATCATCGTACAGAATTGAAAAAAAGCATTGAACAACCAAGGACTCAGAAAGGAAGGTAACATGATAGTATTCTAGAGATTATAGAATCAAGGGTTTACTGATATTCTCTTTAGGTAATTGCTGTTAACTGGAATTATCTCTTGACTTTCAGTTTCTGTTTTTCTCTGGTGTAAACACAATATTCTTTTAAAATAATTTGACAGGCTTAACTAGGTAAGAATTCTTCTCCTGGATCAAATAGTTCTAGTCAAGGGATAGGTAGTCACAGTACAGGCATGTCCATTAGGATATTGAACTACTACTGAACTAACCAAATGGCATCTTCTCTGAAATGGGCTTACGCAGTAGCTACTTATATGATAAATGCATTTTCTTCTCAATGTTCAACGATATAGACAATTTTTAAAATAATTCATTTTTATGTCATAAGGACAGCAGTATACATCCACTGTCTTGTCCCAGTACTATATTATACTTCTACTCTTGGTCACAACTTGGTCAAAAGGAAACTTAAGCCCCTTTGGGACAAGTCATCTGGTGCTGCTAAAGTGATGGCTGTGGATGAGGGGAATCTAGAGTTGTTGTAAAGAAGGGAGATGGTAAATATCGTTTTCAGCTTCATAGTGGTTGTTAAGTGTAAATTTTGATATAAAGACTTTTCATTTGATCACTTGAAGTCTCTGTGACGGATCAGAAATGAGCAGATCTTACTGGTATAAATTGTTAACTTTACAGGTATTTTGTATTTCTTGTTTCACATCTTCTTAGTTCATCTTTTTATTCCAGACACTGCAATAATCAACTGCATAAAGATGTAGCCATTAACACATCATCTCATCTGCACCACAAATCTCTTCTTTTCGGCCAATCTAATGCAGACATACCTAAAATTGCAAGAAATTGAACATATTTATGAAAAGGATCAATCAAGAAGTGGGAATTAGCATATATGTATTCCTCTTTTTCATGTCACAGATTAACAGTTACGAGGTACATTCTACACTTTTTTCCAAAGGGACTGAGCCCCAGTTCATAGCGTTAAATAGTTCATTAATGCAACCTTGTTTTGATTTTTCTTCCTTATCTGCTCCACTCTTCTAAGACACTTCTTAGTTTCCTGGAATAACTTTTTAAAACAAGTCATCTGCATACAAATCTTTGGTTTAGGCTCTGCTTTATATAAGACACAGATTTATTTGATGTATGATAAATGTGCAAATACAATGCAATGGGGAAATAAATAGGGTTGGATTAATTGAATATGAATATGCATATATTGAAACAAAATTAGTCCTACACACAAACCAATTTCATTTAGATTATATTGATAAATAAGAATGGTAGAACAATAACTGTTTAAGGAAATAAAATAAGATACTATTTTTTTTTTTTTTTGAGTTGGAGTCTCGCTCTGTCCCCAGACTGGAGTGCAGTGGCCGCTCCCAGCCACCACAGCCTCGACCTGCTGGGCTCGGGCGATCCTTCCGCCTCAGCCTTCCAAGTAGCTGGAACTACAGGCTCACGCTACCACGCCTGGCTAATTTTTCATTTATTGTAGAGATGAGATCTCGCCAAGTTGCCCAGGTGGGTCTCGAACCCACGGGCTCAGGCAATCCACTCAACTCAGCCTCCCAAAGGCGCGGGATTACAGGCTGAGCCATTGAGCTCGGCTAAGATACTATTTTTAAGAGCTTGGGCTTGGTATTTTTTAAAACAGAACCACAAAAGCAATAATCATAAAGATAAATTCTATGCATGGAATTTGATTTATCTTTAATATCTTGGTTTATGGAAAAACAAGAGAATTAAAGAAAGTCTCCTAACTTAAGAAAATAGTTGTAATGAATATATCTGAGAAGAAATGGATAACCAGACTATATACAGAATTTTTACAAGCCAATAAGAGAAAGATAACTTAATTTTTTAAGTGGGTAAAGGGCTTGTATAGTCACTGTAAGTTTGGCCTTGAGTTCTCTTAAACTGCAAATATACTTAAAACTATTAAGTTTTAAACATTTATTTCTTCATGTGAATAGTTATAGACAAGTACAGAGGAAGTTAAGGAAAAACAGTTAATACATGGAAGTTTGAGATAAAATAAAGGTAAAGAAAATATTGTAGAGATTTTTTGTGTTTCAAAATTTGCTAATAAATATGTTGTTAAAGAGCAGGAAGATTTAATTACACTTGATTGAGGATTGGCTAGAGGTGAATAGAAAAAGAAGATTTTAAAAATAGATTATGATTCTCCAGCACTCTGCTAGAATATTTGCAATTTGCTTAGATTATTTATTCTACTTTACTTTGTAATCATTTAATAAGCACATAGTATAACCAGGCACTTTGCCAGGTGCCGGAGATACAATGGGAAAAAGACAGACATGATTTATGTTCTCATGGAGCTTAAAGATGGGTGCGATGAATAAATAAACAGGCAATTGCAGTATAATTTCATGAGTGATGTTTTGGGAGAAATGTGAAAGTTTTTAGGCCTTAAAACTCCTAATAGAATCTGTGGACTTTTTAAGACCTTTAACATAAATAGTTTTAGTCTTTATATTTTCAGGGTTATTGTTGCTCTCACTTTTTCTCATTTGAGAAGCTATCTACTTTACTTATCTTACATGAGGCTAGCTCTAATAAAACAAATCAAATTGGTGTGCAGTCATTCCTTGTATTCACGGGGATCTGATTTCAGAACTCACACTTCCTCCCCACCCTCCACTGCAGATACTCAAATCCATGGATGCTTAAGTCCCTTATTAGAAAATGGTGTAGCATTTACATATAGCCCATGCACGTCTTTCCATATACTTTAAATTATCTCTAGACAACTTATAATATCTAATAAAAGGCATATATTATGTTAATAGCTGTTTCAATGTGTTGTTTTTTATTTGTATTATTGCTATTGTTGTATTGCTATTTTATATTTTTTTCTTAAATATTTTTGATCTTTGGTTGGCTGAACCCACAGATATTGAGGGCCAGCTGTATTGTAGAAATGTACTTACAATGCTTTATAATTTGCCACATTCTGAACCATTTAATAGTTCTAGCAGAAATATTTAGTATTTTTTTGAAGACAGAGAAGCTTACAGACAATTTTGTATCCTTTATGGAAAACAAGTAGTAAATTGGAAATTATGATGGAAGAAAAAAGGGCAAAAGAAGAAAAAAACTAATTTATTTTTATTGCAAATGTATGCTAATATGTACTCAGTTAAGAGCAAAATGGCTGTATTGATGTAGAAAAGAACTAACCAAAGATATGAATCAGTGCTAAGAATAAAAAATAGAATAGACAGATCAAATGGCATGTAATTTATTCTGGCTAATTCAGGAAAAAAATAATTCTGCAGGTGAAACCATTGGATCATGAAGTACTTTTCTTTAGGAGAGGCTGGTCTTGACAAGGCTTTACAGATTTGATAGTTTAATACCTTTCAGTTAGGTTAATTCTCCCATGACAAATATGTCATTTTCCCACAACTCTAAAGAAGTTGATTTCAGGGGGAGAAAGGGAGGTATCAACCACAAGTACTGTGCTCAGAAAGTAAAAGTAGAGAGAATACTCTCCTGTCTCCCATATCTCTCATTCCCACTCATAACCCAAACATACAAAAAAAGAGGACCTGTTTTTGAACATTTAGAATGATCAAATACTACTAAACATCTACAATTAAACTTTCAGTTAGCAGACAGTATACTAAAGGCAAGAGTCTCTGTTGTATAAGACAAAAACACCTCGAAGAGGGAAATTTCATGGAATTGGGAAGGTAAGTCATGAATGCTTAAGTGAAAATACCTTATTCTCAAGCTAGAGGCCACTCAAGAAAGATTCTGTTATGAAAATAATTTTAAAACAAATGGACATGTAGTTCTTCATTATCTTCCAATTATTGTTTTATTTTTTGAAGCAATTTTCAATTAACAGAAAATTTGAGTAGATAATAAAGAGATTTCTTTATACTACCACAACCTCAACAGTTTCACCTATTTTTAACATCTCACAGTTAGTGCGGCACATGTGTTACATTAATGAACCTATATTGATACATAATTATTAACTACTGTCCACAGTTTACAGTAAAGCTCACTATTTGTGTTTTATAGTTCTATAAGTTTTGAAAATAAATGTTACTATGTATTCCCCATTATATTATACAGAATAGTCTTACCACCCTTAACATTTCCTTATACATCACCTATTCATCCCTCCTTCCTCTATTTGCCACTCACAACAACCCTCCAACCTCCCAAATAATATATTATTTAGTCTTTTAAGATTGGCTTCTTTCACTTAGCAATATGCATTTAGGCTTCTTCTATGTCTTTTTGTGGTATAATAGTTTATTTATTTTTATTATTGAATAATATTTTATTGTATAGATGGACCCTGACTGTTTATTCATTTGCCTATTGAAGGACGTTTTGGTTATTTTCAGTATTGGGCCATTATGAATACTATTGCTATACACATTAATGTGCATGTTTTGTGTGCATGTAAGTTTTCAACACAATTAAGTAAATAGCTAGAAGTGTGATAGCTAGATTATATGATAAGACTATGTTTAGCTTTGTAATAAACTACTAAATTATCTTCTAAAGTGATTATAACATTTGGCATTTCCACCATCAATAAATAAGGCTTTCTGTTGTTTCATCTCCTTTCTAGGAAATATTGTCAATTTTAAAAAACTTTAATCACTCTAATAGTTGTGCATTGGCATTTTATTATTGTTTTAACTTGTAGTTCTCTAGTGATATTTGATGTGAAGACTATTATTTCCTGTGCTTATTTTTAATTTGTAGATTTTTAGTGAGGTGTCTGTTCAGATCATTTGCTCATTTTTAATTGCTGTTTATTTCTAGTTGTTGAGTTCTAAGTGTACCTTTCATATTTTGCTCTTAAAAAATTAATTAAGGCCGGGCTCGGTGGCTCAGCCTGTAATCCCGCGCCTTTGAGATGCTGAGATGAGTGGATTACCTGAGCCTGCGGGTTCGAGACCTGCCTGGGCAGCGAGACTTCATCTCTACGATAAATCAAAAAATCAGCCGGGCGTGGTAGCGTGCGCCTGTAATTCCGGCTACTCAGAAGGCTGAGGCCGAAGGATCGCCAGACCCCAGCAGGTTGAGGCTGCGGTGGCCGGGAGCGCACTCCAGTCTGGGCGACAGAGTGAGACTCCAACTCAAAAAAAAAAAAATTAATTAAGTAATTTTTATTGATATATATTAGATGTATATATTTTCAGGGTACCTGTGATAATTTGACACATTTATATAATAAACTCAGGATAATTGGAATGTCTATTACCTTAAATATTTACTTTTTCTTCATGCTAAAAATATTTATTATTTTCTACATATTTAGAAATAGAATCAATCAATGTCAACTAGTTACCCTACTGATCTATTGATCATTGGGTTTTCTTTCTTTAAGTATATATGAATATAATTTATTTATAAGAAATTTTGTATTTATTCTTACATGTTTAAACTTCAGTCAACTTCAACGTACTCTTCCTTTGTTGCAACACACCTGTCAAGATGCTTTTTCCAAAGCTCAAAACAGTTTTTGAACTCTCAATTTTGATGCCTTTTAGTGCTTCTGCTGTTTTTCATTTCACCTCTTCCATATTGGCAAAAGTTTCCACTTGAGGACTTTTTTCATTTAGGGAAACAAAAAAAGTCACTGGGGGTGAGATTGGATGAATAAGGAGGGTAGGGCATGGGAGTCATGCTGTTTTTGGTCAAAAACTGCTGAACACTCAATGCAGTGTGGGCAGGTGCACTCCTAAATTACCCATCATGAAATGCCTTTTACAATGCTAGCTGGTACACTGATGCCAATAGGTTCCTAGAACACTCACCTAGTGGGAAGAATCCTGTACTATGAGGGGCACACCCTCCAAACATAATTCCATTTTGGGGGATTCCCCCTCATATTTTTGCCCAACAATACGCCTCTTTTCAGCTTCTTCTCTCCTTATCCTTCCTTGATTTCAATCTCTGGTAACCACCAGTCAACTCTCCATCTTCATGATATCTGCTTTTTTTTTTAAGCTCTCATATATGAATAAGAACATGCAGTATTTGTCTTTCTTTACTTGACTTGTTTCACTTGACTTGATGACCTCCAGCTCCAACCATGTTGCTGCAGATGACAGAATTTCATTCTTTTTATAGATAAATAATATTCCATTGTGCATTTGTGCTACATTTCTTTATGCATTCATCCACTGATGAACACTTATGTGGATTTCATATTTTGGCTATTGTAAATAATGCAGCAGTAAACATAGGGGTGCAGATATCTCTTCAGTATATTGATTTCCTTTCTTTTGGATACATATTCAGTAGTGGAATTGTTGGATCATATTATTGTGGTTTCTATTTAGTTTTTCAAGAAAATCCATACTGTTTTCCATAGTGGCTCTACTAATATACACTTCTACCAACAGTTTACTAATGTTCCCCTTTCATAGTATTCTCACCAGGATCTGTTATTCCCTGTCTTTTTGATAAAAGCCATTCTAACTGGGGTGATACAATAACTCATAATTTTGATTTGCATTTCTCTAATAATGAGTGATGTTGAGCATTTGTTTATATACCTGTTGGTCATTTGTATGTCTTCTTTTGAGAAAACGTGTGTTCAGATCTTTGGCCCAATTTGAATCAGGTTATTTTTTTTCTTGCTATTGTGTTATTTGAACATCTTTGGGTTAATTAATTTCAAAGAATTTTATATTCTTTGTAGCTACTATTAGTGATATTGCTTTCATGATTTTATTTTCAGATTGTTCACGCATGGCGTATTTAAATGCTACTAATTTTTGTATGTTGATTTTGTAGTGGACAACTTTACTGAATTCATTTTTCAGTTCTAGTAGTTTTTCGGGGGAGTCTGATTTTTCACAATATAAGATCATGTCATCTTCATACATGATCAAAGGCATTTTTTGACTTTTTCAATTTAGATACTGCTTATTTATCTCTTTTCCCTAAGTGCTCTGACCAGGACTTCTAGTATTATGTCAAAGAAAAGTGGTGAAAATGTTCATCTTTGTCTTCTTCAGATCTTAGGGGATCTTATTATACTTTAAATATAAATTTTGTTTTAGCAGATGTGCTTTGTAAATATTTCCTCTTAGTGCCTTGTCTTTCCATTCTTCAGCAGTCTTTAACATAGCAGTTTTAATTTTAATAAAATGTGTCTTATTAATTTTTTTTTAGAAATTGTGTTTAGTACTCTAATAGGTCTCATCACCTAACCTGTGGTCATTCAGTTTTTTTCTGTATTATTTTCTGAAAATTTAATAGTTTTAAATTTTACATTAGGTTTATAATTAATTTTGAGTTAATTTTTATAAAAGCTATAATGTCTGTGTCTATACAGCATTGCCCCTTGATATTTGTGAGTTCTGCATCACAGATTCAACCATCTACAAATATTTTTTTTAAATTAACATTACAACAGTAAAAAATACAGTATAAAATCGATCTGCATATTATTTACATTGCAAATACATAAATACATAGGCATTTTAAATAATCCAGTTATGAATTAAAGTAAATGGAGAATGTGCCTAGATTTTATGCAAATAGGGTGCTATATCATTTTATATCAGGAACTTGAGCATCCTTAAATTTTGGTGCCTGCAGGGACCCTGGAACCAATCCCTCATGAATATTAAGTAAAGGCTGCATTCATTTTTATTCTTTGCATACAAATGTCCAGAATTTGTAGTACCAGTTGTTGAATCCACTTATTCCAGCACGCTGCCTGTACTCTTTTTGTTAAAGATCGGTTGACTATATTTATATGGATCTATTTCTGGGTTCCCTGTTCTGTATTATTGGTCAAGCTTGATACCAAGCTTGATTACTGATACCAAGCTTGGTTGCCACAGCTTCATCGTGAGTCTAAAATTTGAGTAGTACCAGTCTTTTAACATTCTTCCTTCTCCTTTCCTTCCATTTATCTTCCTTTCCTTCTCCTTTTTCTTCTGTTTGGTGTTGTCTTTTCTGAATCTTTCTTTTTTCCACATGAACTTCAAGATCAGTTTGTTGATATTCACAAAAAAATTAGTTGGAATTTTAATTTGGTTTTTGCTGAATCCATGAATCCATAAGTCAAGCTGAAACTAATTAACAATGTTAACTCTATTTTTTCATGAACATGAACTATCTCATCATTTACTTATTTTTAAATTTTATTTAATCAGCATTTTTTTCTCATAAGATCATATACATATTTAGTTAGATTTTTAATATTTCATTTTGTTTGATGCTAGTGTAAATAGTACTGTGTTCTGAATTTCAAAATCACCTTTTAAATTTCAGGTATATAGGAAATAATTTGACTTTTGTATATTAATCTTGTTTCCTGCAAAAACTTTGCCATAATAATTTGCTTGTTCTAGGGGAGGTTTTTTTTTCTTTTTCTTTTTCTTTTTAATTTGGGATTGTTTACATAGATAATTATCTTCTATAAAAAAGTTTTTTGTTTTCAACCTCTACAATTTTTATGTTCTTATCATGTCATTTTACTAGTAAGGCCTTCCAGCTTGTTGCTGAGGGAATTTCTTGCCACTAAATATTACGTTAACTATATGTTCTTTTGTAGGTTTTCTTTATATAGATGAGAACGTTCTCTATTTTTAGTTTGCTAAAGTTTTTTTTAAACTACAAATTGGTGTTCAATTTGGTTTTTCTAAATATATTAGCATAATCATATGATTAGTCTATTCTTAGTTTGTTGATGTGATCACTTAAATTAATTAATTTTTCCACATAGAACCAGCCTTATATACTTGGAACACAGGGCATTTGTTCATGATGGATAACTGTTTTTATACAATGTTGGAGTTAGTTTGCTAATATTTTTCTTAAAATTTTTGAACATAAGGTTATGAGAGATATTCGACTTTATTTTAAAGCATTTGTATTGGGTATTAGGGTAATTCAGTCATTTTAGAGTAAATTGGGTTATATTTTCTGTTCTTCTATTTTCTGGAAGAGATGATAAAGAATTGGCATACTTTCCTAAGTCTTTGGCAGAATTCACTCATAAAATATCTGCACCAATTTCATTCACAATAGCCACAAAAAAAAAAAAAAAAGAAATACCTTGGCATCTTCCTAACCAGAGATGTGAAAGACCTTTACAATGAAAACTATAAAACACTGCTCAGAGAAATCAAAGATGACACAAACAAGTAGAAAAATATCCTATGCTCATGCTCATGGATTGGAAGAATCAACGTTGTGAAGATGTTCATCCTACCTAAGGCAATCTACAGATTTAATGCACTACCCATCAAATTACCAGCAACATTCTTCTCAGACCTAGAAAAAAACAATACAGGAATTCATATGGAAACACAAACAACCAAGAATAGCCAGAATAATCCTCAGCAAAAAAACCAAAGCAGGCAGTATCACATCAGCAGACTTCAAACTTTACTATAAAGCTACAATAATCAAAACAGCTTGGTATTGGTACAAAAACAGGCATATAGACCAATGGAATAGAATTGAGATTCCAGAAGCTAAACCTCAATTTCTCAACCTACTCATCTTCGACAAAGCCTCCACCACCTACAGTGGGGAGAGGAGAACTTATTCAGTAAATGGTGCTGGGAAAACTGGCTGACCACATGCAGAAGACTCAAACATGACCCCTATCTGTCCCCATACACAAAAATTAACTCTAAATGGATCAGAGACCTAAATGTAAAACCTCAAACCATAAGAACCTTAGAAAATGCAGGACATACCCTTATGGAAATTGGAACTGGCATCCAATTCCTGAACAAAACCTGAAACCCACAGGCCATAAGAGATAAGATAGACAAGTGGGACCTCATTAAACTGACAAGTTTCTGCAAAGCCAAAGAAACCATCAAGAGAGCAGGGAGACAGCCTACAGACTGGGAAAAAGTATTTGCCAACTCCAGGTCCAACAAAGGATTAACATCTTGGATCTATAAGGATCTCAAAGGTGCTGAAAAGAAAAAAACAAACAACCCCATTATAAAGTGGGCAAAAGATATGAACAGACACTTCTCAAAAGAAGACATCTGAGCAGCCAACAGACACATGAAGAAATGTTCAACCTCACTAATCATCAAGGAGAAGCAAATCAAAACCACACTGAGATACCATCTAACTCCAGTCAGAATGGCAATTATCAGTAACTCAAAAAATAACAGTTGCTGGAGGGTGTGGTGAAAGGGAACACTTCTACACTGTTGGTGGGAGTGCAAACTAGTGCAACCTCTGTGGAAAGCAGTGTGGCGATTCCTAAAAGCTCTAAATATCGACCTCCCATATGATCCTGCAATCCCCCTACTGGGAATATACCCTGAAGAACTCAAATCACTCTATCAAAAAGATACCTGCACATGAATGTTTATTGCAGCATTGTTCACAATAGCAAGAACCTGGAACCAACTATGCTGTCCATCAAAAGAGGACTGGATTAAAAAAATGTCGTACATATACACAATGGAATACTATGCAGCCATAAAAAAGAACAAAATCATGAATTTCACAGCAACCCGGATGTAACTAGAGTCTATAATACTGAGTGATCTCTCACAGAAACAAAGATCTGAGTATCACATGTTCTCACTCATATAGTCGACCTTGAACATCTACCATAATACTATAAAAAAAGGACTGACAGTGATGGGAAAATATGGGGGGGTAGGAAGGGGAAGGGAGGTGGGACTAATGGTAGTCAATATCTGTCTGGGGATGGGGAGACACCCCTTATTAACAAGGGTGACTGAACGATGCACATTTGTATACCTAACCCTTAACTGTACCCCACAATTTTATAATAAAAAATATGTTAAAAAAATTATCTGCACCTAGTGCTTTTTTTGGTAAGTTATTATTGAGTCGATTTAAAAATGTATATTTTTATTTAGCTTATCCATTTCTTATTGTGTATTTGTACCTTATGCATTTTAGGGATTTTTAAGGAATTAGTCCATTTCATCTAAGCTATAAAATTTATGGCATAGAGTTGTTAATATTTCTTTATTTTTTTGTTTTGGTTTTGAGTTGGAGTCTCACTCTGCTGCCCAGACTGGAGTGCAGTGGCTGCTTCTGATCACTGCAGCCTCGACCTGCTGGGCTTCCGCCTCAGTCTTCCAAGTAGCTGGAACTACAGGCGCATGGACCACACCCGGCTACTTTTTTGATTTATTGTAGAGATGAGGTCTCGCCAAGTTGCCCAGGTGGGTCTCGAACCTGCGGGCTCAGGCAATCCACTCACCTCAGTCTCCCAAGGTGCGGGATTACAGTCTGAGCCACTGAGCCCAGCTAATATTTCTGTATTATCTTTTTTTAATGTCAGTGGGATTGGTAGCAATGGCCTCTCTATAATTTTGAATATTTGTAAGTTGTGTTCCCTCTTTTTTTCCTCTGGATAACTTGTCTAGACATTATCAATTTTATTGCTCACTTCAAAGAATCAACATTTGGTTTGTTATTTTTTCTAATGTTTTTCTGATGATAGTTTTGATTTCCAGTGTAATTTTTATGTTTTTTTTCTTCAGCTTGCTTTCAGCCTAATTTGCTTCTCTTTCTAAGGATTTTTAATATGGAAGCTTAGGTTATTGATTTCAGATCTTTCTTCTTTTCTAACATATGTCTTCAATGCTAAAAATGTCCTTTGTAACACTGCTTTCACTGAATCTCACAACTTTTTATAAGTTGTGCTTTTTAAGTTTAGTTCAAAATATTGTGCAAGACTACTTTGATTCACATGTTTATTGAAAAGTGTATTGTCTAATCTTCAAGTATTTTAGAATTTTCTCGTTACTTTTATGTTACTGTTTTTCAATTTAATGCCACTGTGGTCTGAGATCACACCTTGTTTGGTTTCTATATTTTTACATTTCTTAAGATGTATCTTATGGTCTCAGATGTCATTTACCTTGGTCAATGTGCCAAATGAGCTTGATAATTATATGTATTTTATAGCTGTTGGGATAGATTATTCTATAAATGCCAGTTAGATTAAAGGTGATTATGTGTTAAGGCCAACTATATCAGTACTGATTTTCTTCCTGCTTGATCTGTCAATTACCAATCAAAACGTATTAAAGTTTCTAGCTATCATAGTGGATATGTCTATTTCTTCTTAATATTCTATCAGTTTATAATCCTACATATTTTGATGTTCTGTCATTAGGTGCATGCATGTCAAGGATTGTTGTCTAAAATTACTACAACTATTCCCAATTTTTTTATTAGTGTTAGCATGATACATTTTTCTGAATCTCTACTGTTAATCTATGATAGTCTTTATATTTAAAGTATATTTCTTATAATAAATATATAATTGGATTTTATGCTTCATCCATTCTGACATCTCTGTCTTTTAGTTGTCATTTAAAAAAAATTTATTTTAAAGATGTGGGGTGCAATTCAGGATTAGGTATATAAACGGTCATTGTACAGGTAAAGTTTGACCTTGACTCTTATCTTTCTCTCTTGCTGCCCTTAGGATTTTTTCTTTTATAACTACTTTGTGTAAGCGAATTACTATGTGTCTAAGAGTTGGTCTTCTCATTAGATGTCTTGCAGACGTTCTCTGAATTTCCTGTGTTTGAATGGTCACCTCTCTGACTGGGGGGGCCCACCCCGCAAGGGTCGTGAGATATCCTGAAGGAGAGACGGATAGGCGACGGACGAAGATCATATACACGGACACCTGCTTCTTGAACAGATGACCATTTAATGTTAGTTAACACAGAGCTTTTATACCTTTCGTGAAGGGGCAAGACAAAGAAAATTCCTTCACGTACATATCTTCTAAAAGTTACCATCTAGTGGTCTTAGTGGCAAACAAACCAAGATTCCCATAGGCATTTTGACAACAAGTCTTATTCATAAAGCCAACAATGATACTTTCAGTCCAATGTCCCAAATTACAGTCCTTGAAATATCTCAAGAAAGTTTCTTTAAGTGTATATTTCTTTATGTGCCAGGAATTTTCTCATCATAGGCTTTTATGTTCTTCAGAGTCCCGTGATAGCCTCCCTTGTCCAGATGTCCTTGTTACTTTTCTCTTATCTTACAGTGCTTGTTTCTAAAGAGAACTCAAAAGAAGCTTTTAGTAATGTTTCCCAGGCCCCTCAAGGTTGCTTTCTGTCTTTAGCTGATCTATCATAAAAGTGTCTGATTAATATATGATGAGTTCAGTGAAAACCCACTCTATAAATGTTAACTTAGAGTTTTAACTATTAAATTAAGTAAAAACCTTAACATTAATCTTTATCCTAAGTCAGTGAAAACAGTGTTATAAATCACCTACATAACTCTTATACAAGTGTTAAAACTTATAATGAATTCATAATAAACTACTATAAACGTGCTTCTAAAAAACCTTATGTCTAAACACTAAACTGCATAATTCAAAATTAAATAAGGAGTGAATACACTTATATCACTTATCACTTAAGCAATATCTAGTAACTTATAACCAAGTGAAAGAAAGCATTCTTGATGTGCTTCAGAGTTTAACCCTTGCATATGTTAGAAAAGGCCAAGTGGCATAGTGGGAAAATGGAAAAATAAACCATGATATTTCCAGGTTAGCTGTGAGTGTTTCACAAAAACATGCCATTTTCTTCTTCCACGACTGCACAGAATTCTTCGGCGGTATCAAACAGCAAAGGTGGAAGACAGAAGGGCCTCGGCTTCCTGGGCTCGCCCTGCGGCCCGGGGTCTTCGGCCCACCCGGACCCTGTCAATCAGGTGGGTCTCCAAGGCTGGCTCCCAACGCTCTGACGAAATGAGGGAAGCACTCTTGGATAATTTCATGGACTGTTTGTTCCAGGGTGGTCTCTGTTTCTCTAACTGCCTCATGAATGCCAATTAATTATAGGTTCAGCTTCTTGATATAATCGCACATCTCTTGGAGGCTTTGTTCTGTCTTTTTAAGTGTCTTTTCTATATTTTCAACAGTTTGAGTTAGTTCCATATTTTGGTCCTCAAGCTCTGAGAGTCTTTCTTCTACTTGGTTAATTCTGCTTTTCAGGCTTGTCAATTTGTTATTTATCTCATTTACTATATTCTTTATTGCCACCATTACTATATTCCTTATTGCCATTGTGGTCTGAGATTGTGGTAACATTGTGGTCTGTTATCAACTCATCAATTCTTTCCTCCTGTCTCTCCTTATTTCTATTCATTCTCTCTATTAATATCTTGATCTCTGGGTTTGTGGTTCGAGACCAGTCATTCAAGGGCTCTTCATTGTTTGATTTCCAAAGTCTGTATTCTCAGGTACTGTATTCTTCCTTTGGTTCTTCATTTGTGATGGTTTTCCTCCCCTTCATTCATTTCATTTCTCAGTGAAGAAGGTATAGCTTTCACTTCTGTTTGCTCAATCCCTTATTCTTCGTTATGTAGAACCTCTAGATTACAATTTTGAAGCTGAACTGAGGATGGAGGGCTGTGCATTTTGCAGTTTTGAGATTTGATTAAGGTGTGATGGAGGAGCTGTGGTTCAGAAACTATCTGCAGATCACAGTACCCCCTGACAGGAGTGTGGCCTCCTGGAATACACTTCCCACCACCTTACAATCTGTCCCTGTGGTGGGGGTGTATGTATGCCCCCTGAAAGCAAAATGAAATAAGTAAAAGTAAAGAACAGAAAAAGGAAGAAGGGATTTGAAAGAAAGATGAAGAGAGAGGAGGAGGAGAAGGAAAACGGGCACACCAATGAACAGATAAAGAAACAAACAAAAACAAATACAAACAAACAAAAATCTGATGATGCACTCGCCCTCAAAAATACCCACATGCAAACAGAAAAATTAAAAAACATAAAGAGAAAACCAAGTACTAAAACATAAACAAAAACAGAAAGAAAAAAAAAAAACTCCCTCTGTGGCCATTTCTGGAACATCAAGTTCCTTTCCCAACACCTCGGTCACTTCTGGCTGCCACTGTGGTAGGGAGTGGGCTCCAGTCTCCAGCCCCTCCCCTCTGATCTCAGTACAGGCGGATGGGGTTTCTCTTAGAGTGGATCAGATGTCCCACAGACTGCTGTGGGAGGAGGGTGAATCAGATCCAGACTCACCTAACTCGTCTGCTGCTGCTACTGCTGCTGCCTCAAACCCCAACTCAGATCAGAGTAACCAGGCCTGGTCCAGCATAGGGGTGGGGTGGGGCATCAGTCTCTCGGTGTCTGCTCCTGAAGTTTCCTCTCTGGGTCAATGATAGTTGATTCCAGAGGGGTGTGGAGATATTGCCTCTGGGTTCCTGGTTGTAGGCAGAACAGAGCCCAGCCAACCGACGCAGGTATCTGCCCAGTCCTGGGACAGAGAAAATGACAGGAATCAGTGTCATATGAAACCATTCATATACAAAGGGATTATTAATATAGTGGGGTTGGCCGGGCTCGGTGGCTCAGCCTGTACTCCCGTGCCTTGGGAGGCTGAGGTGAGTGGATTGCCTAAGCCCGCGGGTTCGAGACCCGCCTGGGCAAGTTGGCGAGGCCTCATCTCCACAATAAATCAAAAAAGTCAGCTGGGGTGTGGTAGCGCATGCCTGTAATTCCGGCTACTCGGAAGGCTGAGGTGGAAGGATTGCTGGAGCCCAGCAGGTCGAGGCTGCGGTGGCCGGGAGCGGCTACTGCACTCCAGTCTGGGCAACAGAGTGAGACTCCAACCCCCCCCCCAAAATATATATATATGGTTAATATTTACTATATTTGTAACTATTTTCTATTTTTGCATTCTAAAAATATATTCCCCTTTTTCTTTTGTCTCTGATTTTAATAAAATATTCTGTATAAATCAATTTTCTCTACTTTTATATCAAATATATGTCTTTTCTTAATTTTTTAGTGTTTGCCCTAGTGTATGCAATATATACAGCTTATTTAATTTCACTTAAAATAACACTATACCACTTCACAGTAACTTAAGGTACTTTCTTATGAAGTATTACCAAGTGGTGTCCTTTATAATCTTGGTTGTCATTTATTTCACTTATTGCTACACTATACTCACTCAATACATTGCTACTATTATTATTTGGAACAAATATCCATTAGGTTAATTAAAAATTTAAAAATATTTTATTTTATTTTATCATAGCTTACTCCTTTTCCTTTTCTTTATGAAAATTGTAAATCTAAGTTTATGATTTATACATTTTTATTTTCTTTTGGAAAATTATTTTAATGTTTCTTATAAGCCAGTTACGCTAGTGATAAATGCACTGTTTGTGTGTGTGTGTGTGTGAGAAAATCTTTATTTCCCATGCACTTGAAAATGATAACTTTATTGGATAAGGAATGTTAGGATGGTGGTTTTTATTACAATAAGTTATGCATATTTACTCCACTCTGTTCTTGCTTGAGTATCTGATAAGAAGTACAATTTAATTCTTAATTTTTTGTTTTTGAGTTGGAGTCTCACTCTGTCACCCAGACTGGAGTGCAGTGGCCTGTCCTGGCCACTGCAGCCTCGACCTGCGGGGCTCCAGTGATTCTTCCACCTCAGTCTTCCAAGTAGCTGAAACTACAGGCGCGCTCTACCACACCCGGCTAATTTTTTTGATTTATTGTAGAGATGAGGTCTCGCCAAGTTGCCCAGGTGGGTCTTGAACCCCCGGGCTCAGGCAATCCACTCACCTTGTCTTCCCAAAGTGCTGGGATTACAGCTGAGCCATCGAGCCCGGCCATAATTCTTAATTTTATTGCTCTATAGGTATTTTACTCTCTCATTTTCCTTTAAGATTTCTTATTTGTCTGCAATTTCATTCAGTTTGAATATCATATGCCTAGGTATAGATTTTCTGATATGTATTTGTTTGGTATTCTCTGAGGTTTCTAGACCTGTGGTTTGATATCTGTCATCAAGCTTGAAAAATTCTCAGTCATTATTACTTTAAATATTTATTCAACTCCTTTCTCTCTTTATCTTCCTGGAATTCTATTACATGATTGTTATGTCTTTTACAGTTATTCTATAATTCTGGGATATCTGTTCAGTTTTTATTAAATTACTTTTTCACTTTGCATTTTGGTTTTCAGAGTTTCTATTGGCACATCTTTAAGGTCACTGATTCTTGTTTTATTTATTTATTTATTTTTATTTTTTATTTTGAGTTGGAGTCTCACTTTGTCGCCCAGATTGGAGTGCAGTGGCTGCTCCCGGCCACCGCAGCCTGGACCTGCTGGGCTCCGGCGATCCTTCCGCCTCAGCCTTCCAAGTAGCTGGACCGCTACCATACCTGGCTAATTTTTGATTTATTGTAGAGATGAGGTCTCGCCAAGTTGCCCAGGTGGGTCTCGAACCCGTGGGTTCAGGCATTCCACTCACCTCAGCCTCCCAAAGGCGCTGGATTACAGGCTGAGTCACCGAGCCCAGCTTCTTGTTTTTGTTTTGTGCAGTCTACTGATGAGTCCATCAGAGGCATTTTTTATTTCTGTCATTTTAGCATTCTCTATTGATCTTTTCTTAGCGTTTCCATTTTTCTGCTTACATTAATGATTTGTTCTTGCATGTTGCTTAGTTTTTCTTTTTTGTTGTTTTTAATTTACTTTTATTGTAAAGATGTGAGGGTACAAGTCAGGATTATGTAGACAAATGATCATTGTATAGGTAAACTTCGGGTTTCCCTTTGGGTCTAGTTTTTCAATTATAGTCTTTAACATATTATTTATAGTTATTCTAATTTTGAATCTGATAATTTCAAAATATATGAGATTGGTTCAGATGCTTGCTTTGTCTTTTCAGATTCTTTTAAAATATTATTTTAATTGTGGCTTATCATTTTTTTGTTGAAAGGTAAACATAATATATTGGGTAATAGGAACTGAAGAAGTTAAGCGTTAATGGAACATTTTATTTAATCTAGTATATGGACTGATTGTTTGCCCCACTTCCAAAGTTTATATGTTAAAGCCCTAATCCCCAATGTAATGGTATTTAGAGGTGGGGTTTGAGAGGTGATTTATTTAGATGAACTTATGAGGGTTGGGGTTTCATGATGGGAATAGTGTTCTTATGAAAAGAGGAAGAGATGTGAGATCTCATACTGTCTCAGTGTGTACTTACTAAGAATGAGCCATGTGATAACATAAAGAGAAGATGTCATCAAGTGGGCATCTTAGAGTTTTTAACTTTCAAACTCATTCACCTACAGCATCCAACAACTAATCAAAATTACTATTCAAGTGTTCCTATCAGTTATTTGCTTCATCAACTTCCACTTCAGTTAAACTGCTTTGTGTTCCCAGTATTCTCATTTCTCCAGATTTCATGGTGACTGTTCATCCTGTGATCTCAGTTTTCTGAAAACATAAGAAAAGTCACTGATTTTGTTTGCTCTGCTTTTTCCTTGCTTTGAGAATGAGTGTTGACTGCACCTTTTTGCAATAGTGCAGCTATAATTGGATATATGTGCTCCTTGACTTTTTATCTGGAAGTTGTCCTTGCCCTAGATTCAGGACCTGTACTCATCTTGATTCATTGACTATAATTGTAATAATTTATAATTACTATTCTGAATAGGGGTAAATCTGTTGAAAAGCTTTGTACTGTTATGTTGTTTCTTAGCATATCATATTATTCTATCTCTGGATTTAGAGTGGAATTGGAACTATGGTGATCTATTAAGCTATTTATCTTACAATAGACAATAACATAATTGTGTGTGTTTTTAAAAAACGTGAGTGAATTTTAGAAATTGGTTTAATATATTAGTCTGTTTTACCTTTAGGAAAACATGTATATATAGTATATATAGAATTGCATATGATTGACAGTGATTTCATGTATCTTCTAGTTTTGAATTTGAATACATTAAAGGATATGCCATTTAAATATTCTAAATTCATCATAACATTTGACATACCCTGGGTATGTTGTTTTGATAAATATTGCACACATAAAACTATGTGGTGACCAAAAGCCTACATTGAACCGCAGAAAAAAAGAGGACTGTGTCCCCAGGAATTCTAGATCAGTAAAATGCTAGTAGGTGGTTTATAAAAACTAGGTCTTATTAAAAATACATTTGGAAAATATTGATTAGTTGATATCCACAGACTTGCTTGCTTACCATAGAAATCCTTCCAGTATTACTAATTATATATACATTCTAAATTTTTGAAAAGGAAAAGCCTTTTTTTTCAGTGAAATTACTATTAAAGAGTGTTTCAGAAAGCACAGATTGAAAAAGTCTTCACCAGATAATTCCCTTTAGAGAGAATATGCTAAGATTCATTCATTGTTCTTATTTGGCACAAAGTCTTTCTTTGTAGTTGGCAGCTGGCTCCCTGCAATGAAGGACAACCACATTGCTATAGCAACATAGAAACCAAGGGACTTCCAACCAGGGATACTTCTTTTCATGTAGAAGAACTTGTCACCATGGTTTTCAAAATTTCCAGAAATAGAAAATATGCTTGGAAAATGTAACTGAAAACACCTTAATTTTACTGAATAATAAATGGATTAGTTTGAAAACTATGGTTCACAGAGTAGATTATCAAAATTGTGCAAGTTAGCCATTACCTTCATCTCATCTTATAATACAAGGGCTTAAATATATTATATCCCAATATTTTAGAAAAGACCTTTTGATGGCATTCTTCCAAGCTTTTCCTTTAACTATAAATGTATTTAATGTGCAATAAAAAACATTTAAAGTAATTTCTTTTTAAAAAGATAGTTTTGTAGGGACGTGGTTACCCAGATGGTTTCAAACTCTTGGTTTCAAGTGATCCTTCCACCTTGACCTCCCAAAGCACTAGGATTACAGGCATGAGTCACTGCACCCACCCTAATTTCTTAACACGAATGTAAACTAATTTTTAAAGAGATGCTGCATAAGTATGTGCAAAGAAGGTGAAAAGTGATACTCAATGTTTCCCCTTATTTGTATGTTAAAATTCTCATTAGGAATGTTTTGCTTATCAGTGAATAACTACTTATTCTTTGACAATGCCTCAACCCATCCCAAAAAGATATATGCAATAAGATTGGGCTATTTTTGTGTAGCATACAAAAGATTCCTTGTTACTTTAAGAGTATATCATATATCTTACCATTATTTCAATCTTTTTTTTGTGCAATTACTCTTTCTATGACTATAGCCTATACAGGAGAGAGAAATACAAAGATAATAAAAATTGATCTCCATTTGAAGGACTCAAACAACTAGAAGAAAAACAAATAAAGGGAAAGAAAAATAACAATATTTCCAGTATCTTGTGGATAATTGAATATGTAATAACAAACAAATGAACTTGTGAGTGCCATTGAGGTTATTGTAGTAGTTGAATAATATGCATTTGTGATGGAGCAAGTCAATAAAATTAGTAATTTTTCTGTCTTATTCAAGCACCAAAAGAAAAAATAAAGGAGGGAATGGAGAGAGAGTAGGGCTTGGTACATCTAGATTGGAAATTGGCAAAAAGCTTAATGAAGAGAAAGCATCCAAAGTGCTCGTTAATTTAGTAGTCATTGATGAGCTACTTACTATTTTTCAAAATCTGTGTATAGAAAGATAAATAAGATTCAGTTTCTGCTGTCCTTGAATTTATTGTCTAGTAAGGGAGACTTGTAAGCAGATAATTACAATACAAAAATTGTGTACAGAGTGTCAAGTCTTCATGGACAGTGGAAGAATGTTTCAGGGGAATAGCCTGAGCATTGTAACTCTTAAAATGCAGAAGCATGAGTAAATGTGTGGCCTTCCTTTGAGAGGTCTACAAGGAAAAGATATCATCAGAGAAAAGCAAGATATACTTGAAGATCTATTTGTTATAACCTTGCTTTCAGGGCTGAATGAAGCAAATGTAATTCTTTGTATGGGGCTTTCCCTATGAAGACTATTGTCATATTTTATTTCCCTTCTAAAAAAAATAAAGAAAAATCATTCTGACTAGTTTAAGTCTCAGCATTAGTAGCTGAGACTTAAACTAGTCAGAATGCATGATGGTTCCATTGGTGTTAGTACAACGCAAGTGCAAAATGTTTTGAAATTCCAGTGTTACTAAAATAACCCTCTTAAGATATATAAAGTAATTGAACCAATAGCAATTAAACCATGTCATCTAACACTGAATTTTCAGGGAAATGAACTAGTGAGTAATTAAGTACTACAAAGCCCATCTTACTTTATGTTCAAACTGATCCCTCTAGAATTGTATTACAAAAGCATGCCAATCAACCAAAAGGGAAACCCACCCCTTTAAAATCAAATTTCAGTCACATTTGTTATAATGCTCTACCACATCACATATTGTGAAAGGAACTTTTCTTTTGCAATTCTATGCAAATTTTCTGAGAGCCATTCTGATTATCCTGACCTAATCAAATGCTTAACTTTGAATTAATCACCCTACCATCTGTGAAGAATTGCACCAATTGGCTTTCACTAGGTTATGAGTACAGATTTCCAGTCAGAAAGTAGACTCATTCTAGGAATCACATGACTCTAGCAGTTGGAACTTGTTTGGAAAGAGAAAATGGATTTGGAGAAAGTTATTATTATTCTGTATCAGGAAGCTTAAATAGGCCTTGTAGTTTAGTTAGAAATTTTCTGGAGGCCAATTTTTCTTCTGATTTTGTAAGTAAGAGGTTAAAAAAAAACATACATTTGCATTTTCTTTTTCGCTCTCTCTTTAAAATAAATTTGTAGTTGATTTGAACTATATAACAAAAGATGTTTTGTCACACAAGTTTTTTAATCTGGTATTAGCCTTCCTTTCTTAAATACTTCTTGTACAGTTTCATACATAATTAAATATTTGAAGGCTGAACTTCATATTTTGCCAAGAAAAAATTGATTTAACTTCAGACACAGCCTTTTATTGGCTGTTTTCTTTTCCCATGGCAGGAAAAAAAAAATTGATAAAGGAAGGAGAGACACAGGGAGGAACACGGGTGGGAGAATATGTTCTCAAAACAAATACTTGAAAAACAAAGAGACTGTTTTGTCCCAACACTTATTTAATCTTCATGAGTTCTACAATTGTGTGTTGATTTTCTTCCAGATTAATTTGACAGATTCAAAGAAAGATTTTTCCAAAACTTTCAAACTTAAATAAAAATAAAATTTTTATGTAACAAACATTATTCAGTCATTCCATTTAGTGTTTAGTCAACTACTGGTAAGAACTTTATAGGAATTTAAAATATGGGTTAATTTTATTTACTTGTTTTCAAAATCATGTGACTTGTAAGGCATAGTTAGCATACATATTTACGGGTGTTAAAGAACCATTAAACCACTTGAATATTGTTTAAGAAGGAATAATTACTGTTTATGTGGGACCATGACACCATAAAATTCTGATGTGAACTTTAGAGTTTTCAAATTAAAGAGGCAATATTAGCATATTTGTTAAAAATGAGGTAATTAAGCTGAGAAAAATTCTTACCTCATGCCTAAACAGAATGTAATGATGCAAAATATCTATACTGATAAACCTATTCAGTTGGATCTACAATAGACTTGCTAACTCAACATTCAGTAGTTTAATTCTGGGAGAATTTATCAAGGGATATATGTTTCAGATATGGATAGTCTGATAATTTGAGACTTTAATTCAAGAAACTGCTTAGAACCAGAAGAGAAAACATTGCTTGTCCTTTGCAAATACCTTGTCTAATTCTTTTCTGGTTTTACTCCTTGAAGTTCTGTCAAAATATGGTTAATATTGAGAAAAGCCACCTGGTTTTTTTCTTTACATATTAGAGCTACATATTAAATGCTAAAAGAGTCAAAAGCATTTGTGGCACGGACAACCCAATTAGTTAGCAAGCATGGACATTACTTACCTTTTTCTAACTTTGAAGGAATTGAAATTCAAAGATGATTTGACCTAAAATAAATATAGAGAATTAAAAAATATATCTGGAAGAACCTCTACTAAAGTTTCAATAGTGCTATATCTATCTAGATGTTGAGAATATGAATCACTTTCCTTTGCTCTTTTTTATTTTTAGTCCACATTTTTTATATTCCTATACTGCCCATGAATTCTATGTATAAAAATAAAAGTTAAAAAATAAAATGAAACCTTGATGTTTGCTTGTCATATAAACATAATTAAAAAATTGTCTTAAATGATTTATTTTGTAATTAATGTGAATACTTTTTCCCTAATTGAAACAGAGAGAAACAATAAAGATTTAGTTGGTCCACACGGAAAGCTGTTTTCTGATGCTCTGTCATTTTAAATGCACTCAAAACTAGCAGGATAGAGACATAAAAATGGCAGAAGATGGTATATATTTCCTTTTACAAATATCTTAGCTACTTTAGGTTAGATCTTTTGGGTAGTAACAGCATTGGTAAGAGCTAATACATTATTTCTTATAAGCAACAAATTGTTTAAGATTGGCTTTTGCAACATTATTGTGATGAGGCAAACTCAATAATTGACTTATTGCCCCAAATGTTCGCTGTAATGCAACAAATTTTCTTAACCTCTTGAATTCAATGACTTTTACGGTTCCCTATCATGCTTATATTCAGCTTGAGACTCAGATTTCAAGGTGGATAACCAACTATTTTTATGGTTAGCAATGATTATTAGCTACTGTGTTTTCAGAGTTTTGCAGTATATCACATAATTGGGAAATAATCTATTACAGGTCTGAATTGAAAAACTTTCCCAGGACAGTCTCCACAAAGTGACATTAGAATGAATTCATCACTCTACAAATATGCAGGTTTGATCATTCTTTCTTGTGAGTGGTCCAAAACGAGTTGTACCAGGTTCCAAATTACATTTAAAACAATGTGAATTACTGTCACTTGGAGTAGGAATTAGGGCATGACCAGTGCTGTCCATCCTTGTAGCTACTTTTATTTTCCCACTTTTGACAGAAACACGGTTATAAGAACTATTATTTTTTAAATTGTAATATGAAACTAGTGGAAGGGCAAATGGAAAGTCATTGCTGTCAAAATGACTTTACCGTGAGGAATAAAACAGGGAGTGCTAGGGACTATGTGTGAACCAAGGATGAAATGTCCTATATGCCCAGTATTGCCAGATAATCTAATTTAATAAGAAAAGCTGTAACAGAAAATTTTATAGAGTTTCTAATTTTAATTTTAATAAATTATGCTTCAAAGGTTTTTAATTGTTTTTGTTTTGTGTTGTTTCTTTTTTGCTGACACTATAAAAACCATCACAATAAATTCAGAATAAAAGAGGAAGCATCTCACCTTTGGGCCACCATTTTACGACTTCTAATGCTGTGTTGTTTCCATCATCCAGAATTTGGTCTGTTTGCCCAGGCACCTTCTTTTATGGCTGTGGCTAGGATGAGTACTAATTTTTACTTCTTTCACATTTACCTCCTGTATCTCATGAAAGATGTCCACCACCTTTTCTAGTATCGTTTTATATGCCTTATTATATTCACAAATTATCTTCAAGTCTTTAAATAAACAAAGTTTTTTGCTCTAAGTTTTAATAGGCTGACTCAAATTCATTTATTCAGCATTAATTGTCTTATGGTTTAAGTATCTAAAAAAAGTATGTATGTATAAGCTTCCCTCTAGGGCTTATAGGCAAGAAACAAGACACAAGTGCCAACACATAATTTTTAGTACATGTCTACAGGTTTCATCCCTAATGGTTGAAACATCTTATCTCTGCTTTTCTCACCTTTTCCCCCTCATATACTAAGATTTAGGAAGAAGGAATATAAATAACTTTGGAGTATCCCTTTTATGGTCATTTATTGTGTTAACTCATGATATAAGAGGCTTCCTCCTCCACCTCTCTCTCTCTCTCTGTCTTGCTTTCTCTCTAGCTATAGATAAAGATACAGATATATTAAAACATTTTTATAACCACATTTTGATGTTCAACTCAGTCTCCTTGATTACACAACTTCCACATGAATGGTCAGTCACTTAAGCTTGTATAAGTTCAACTTTCTTTAATCTGAGAAATTTTTAACTGTAAAATCTTAGTTTAGCCTATAGGTTTTCCACTATGAAAGACTACTGTGGTGCAGGAATACATTTTCCTCTACATTATTAAATGTGAGATGACTCCATGATGTTTTATCTTGGATTTCAAAGTTCAGCAGCAATTCTATCAGTGCCTGCCTATCACAACTGCAGTTACAATTGTGAAAAAACTGCAGTGCACACAGCTCAAGTTATGGGTGCAAATGGACAGGGCAGAGGTTAGGACCCCCAAAAGGACCCTATGTGGAAAGAAATATTCTGTGAAGGATAAAATCATATACTATACTCAAGTGAATCCTTTTGAAGGAATTTACTATTTTAAATGATTAAAGTTTAAGTAATGTGCAACAAATAGGTTTCATAGTTCCATGTATAAAATTTGCAAGATTTACATTTATGTATTTATCTTGTCTGAGTGGAAGTCTGTGAAATGTATTAATATCAGGTCAAATTTTCACAAACTGTTGTTTCTGCAGCCTCCTGCTACCACTTTTACACTAAGCAAGGACAAAATCAGACCTTTGATTTTTACTGTTGAGATGACAACATGTGAAATTTGAGTTAGTTGGATTGGATGATAATTTAGGTTGATTAAACCATTCCTGTGAATTGCTTCTTTTCTTGGCAAGTGTTTACAGTTTTCAAGCATCAGCTCTATTTACAGCAATCCCATTATACAAGATGCATTATTTGAAAGTGGCATGAGGTTGTGTGCATTTTTGGAACTGACTTTTAGAACTGTTTCCACTTCATTCACACACTTGCTTGGCATTTTTGAATTCAGCACTGGTGCTTAGCATTTGATAAGGGGCAAGGAGATTGCTCCGTAGTGGTCTCTGAGCTCAGTGCAGAGTGTGCTGCATATTCTTGTATGCTGAAAACTCTGACTTGCCAGCAACTAATATATCCTCCCCCTAACCACCACTTCCGATACAGCACTTCCTATCTCTGTTCCATTGTGATTTCTTATCTTATCCTGGCAGAAATAAGAGACAAAATTCCTTTGAATGAAGGCCCCAGACTGTGAAATTTGAAGTATTTGAAATCCTAGACTTGCTTTGGAGTCATAATGGATTCCAAGTGGTCAGGCATCAGCAAGGTAGTGATGTCTCTAAAGAACAGACTTAGGTCAGGGATGCATAACGAAAGTGTAGAATTTAGAACGGTACAGTAGGCACTAAGTTTTTTTATTTATTTATGTGTCATTTATTGAATAAAATACTTTAACATCTTCTTGCTGCTTAATAAAAGCATGCAGACTCACAAATCTGGGGAAAAAAAAAAAAACCTCTGCAGGTCCAACTCAGAAGTAAATATAAGACTTTTGAAAGCAAGTAGCTACTACTACATGTTTTCTAAATCAGACTGCAAAATAATTGCAACATGAAAGATTTAAGATAGAAAATAAGAGTCTTACATTTTAAAAAATTACCAATGAACACTATAAGAATCCTAGTTTAGAAAGTCTTTAAAATTAGATGTTATTTTAGGTTTTAAAGGTGATCTTACCTCTAGCAATGTGTGACCTTGCAAGGACTTTGTTCCATAACTTGTAATTTTTTTCAAATGTTTTCAATAAATCTATTTGTAAGTCAGTGTCCAAATGAAGCTTGTTAGATAAGTTATGTTCCTGGTTTGGTTTTATACATTTTTGTAGGGCATATATATTTATTGGGTTATCATTTTCTTTTTTTGAGTTGATTGCTTTGCAGAATTTACAGAAATGCTTGTGTAATGGAAGGAATGCTAAGAAGCTAATGGAAATGTCATTTAACAACAAACAATGATAGTAAATTATAATGTTACAATGAACCAATATCTAAAGCTTGTGAATTTCCATAAACAAAATTATGTGGCCAAGGAAAATACAAATACAAATGTCCTGGAGATTTCAAAGAAAGCACTAATACACTAATAATGTAGCTATCTACAGTCTTTGGGTGATAAACTGATGGAAACAATAGTATTAAATGTGATCAAACCTGTATTAATTAGTATAGCATTCTCTGACTTTATTTTAACTGGTTATTTTATTATGATACTTTTCACTTAATTATTTTCTGTCTGCTTGACATACAAGTATCTAGCATGATTAAAAATATGAAAATATTGACCTAAAAAAGAATATAAAGTTTAAACAAGCAACATCTTAATTTAAATCTCTTATTTGAAACAAGCAAGTAAATCTCTTTTATGTTTATAAAACCTTTCATATATTTTAATTTTGTAGAATTTCATATTAGGGTTAAATAAATATGCTATAAGTTAATGTGATATATGTAAGCCCATTTTGGGAGATCTATGAAATTAAACAGTTATTTTCTACACTCATTATGTTGGTTTAAATTTTACCTTAAGAAGAAATATCTAAGATATATTTATGAGTTAGACTAAAGACAAAAGTAAAACTTCATGCTTTTTTGTTAACTATGATCCTTTCAATATTTGTACTTATTAAAATTATTTTCACATACTGATCAACTCCTATAAAAAATGTTAGATTTAAAGATAACTTTACATTTCAGAATGTGCTGTTTTTCCAGAGAAAAGCCTTTATGAAATATTTTTTCTGGAAAAATGCTTATATAAAGCCAACTTTAAGGGACAGGAGAAAAAGCCTGATTTCCATATGTTTATCTAAAGATTGAACCAGACTGCAATTTCTCTGATATCACTCTTATTTACTCTTGTGTCTCCAGAACCTTGGAGAACAACTTACAATAGTTCATTAAGTATTAGTGGAATTAACAAAAGAATAAGAGTGTTAATATAATTTTTATATATTTGTTCATTCATCCATTCATTCATTCAAGAAATAATGCCAAGGTCAACATGACAGGCATTGGGATGGAGGTTGTGAGCTTTCTTAAATTTGCTTTGCTAGAAGTTTCATAAAGAATCTTAGATTGGACTTTAAAAAGGCTCCTTAGTCTAGGAAGTCAAGCCAAGAACACATTGTCCTGTCCGATATCACCTTCAGTACTTACACATTTCAATAAGTTCCTTTTTTCTTGAGATCCCCCAAATGTCATAAATTTCCTTGGCTAGGAAGTAACCGTCCTTATTTATCTTTAAATGTTAGATACTCTGTAAGTCATATACCAGACCACTATTTCCAAGAAGGCTTGGCAAATGTTGGCTTCATAAAGCCAAACTTAAAAATGCCTGGTTTTATCTGATTCAATGAACCTCATTCTTAAATATGACATTCCAGGCAAAGCCTTGGCCATATAACCAGTGATTCCATATGTGCTGTTAACAAGGAAGGCAGACTCTTATTGAACCTATACACACCTGTAATTATTGCCATGAAAATAAGAATACTTAATTCAGGTGATATCAGGCAAGGAGATAATGATAAAGATTTAATTTCCATTTACAAAAGCATAGTCTACTAAATCACTATGTGTTATAGATAGACTTAGAGAGGTAAAGATAGAGATAGACAATATAGCTAGAAAATAGATAACAACATTTCTTATATTCTGAAAATAGAATAATAATTGTCAACAATATTCAACACAAAAACCATGATCATCCCTCATCAATCCATTCAAACCTGGGCAATTAATTCTTGTTCCACTTGATCATGGGATAGCAGTCTTATGAACCCATCTCCTTTTTGACTAGAATTCTGAAAGTTCTGACTCAGTTCACTGGCATGATCTCATAGTTGTTTAGGAAATACTATTAGAAGACTACTCAAGAGTGCTTGTTGTCTGGTGCTTAAAACAGCTGTGGTTAATTTATTACTGATAATTTTTAAGAGGTAACAATTTGATGAGTTAATTACAAAATAATTAAATTGATAAGGAAATGTGGTTTCCATGGTAACACAAAAATTTTTAAATCATTGGTAAAATATATTAAAACATAGCGATTAACTTTGTTTTTAAAGAAGATTAATAGAACATTTGCTTTATAAAAATTGGTAACATAATCTTTACAGCAAAAAAAACTTCATATGTAGTCTATAATAATCCTGAGGTTTAGTAGATCATGAATATACTGAACATAAAGAGTGTACCAAAAATATATCAAGATTTTCAACGAAAGAGATATAAATCTAGAATAGGTCCTGAATATCAGCATACTAAAATTCCATAGGTGGGTGATGTTAATACCACTTGGAAGCAACTAGGATATAAGATGCTAGAAACAAGATTTAAAGAGACAAAGTTGCAGCAAAGCTAACATTTAAAAAATATTTAAAATTAAGGCAAATAACACTATACTGTCAGACAAAGCCATATCAGGATTCCAATAAGTAGAAACACGTCTTTGACAACAAAGGCATTGACAAATCTTCAGGGACTTTCCATATAGCATCTAATTTCTGTAATATGTATAACATTTTACCCATATAAATTTAACCTAGGAAAGGTTAAGTATCTCTTCTGATTTGCAGTGATTCCTACACAACACACAAATAGGAACATATGAAATAGGTCTAATCATCTAGTATCTGTGTTTAGAAGGCAAGGAAACAAAATCCTTTGTGGTTTTCTAGAGGCCCTCTGGGAAATCTCAAAGGCAATTTTAGGTGCAAAAGGTATCACTTAGGATTCAATTTTGGGAAAGGAAAATTTCAAAAGTCCTCAGGAGAGTTGAACACTAGGTTGAGATAGAATCATGAGTCACTGGGAAACAATATTTAATTATCTGCTTAATCTAAGTGACAATAAAATATTGAAAAGAAAAAATTTAAAAGAAAAAATTGGAGTAAAAAATAAGTAAAAATCTTAGCCCTTTCAATGTTAAGAATACCATATTTTCCTAAATGATCTAAGGACATGATAAAGTCAATATAAAGCAGAGGAAATTATTCTGATAATACACAGAATCGCTCCCTTTGAGGAAGATAAGTTTGGAAGATAAGGAAAATAACTATTTACAACAGCAACTTTCTATAGACCAATACTGCAAAAAAAAGGGTAAATAAATAAATACATTCAAAACAGAATGTAACAAATAAACTAATTAAATCATGAAGTTTGATCATAGCAGATAAGATTCTCTTTTCAAGAATTTTCTACAACTTTCTATATCCGGTTAATTTTTGTCCTACACTTTATTTTTTCTCATTCTTGAGCAATCAATCATTTTACTTCAGGAAAACACTATTCTTTCTATTTCTTCCCAAAAGCACATCCTTCCTACATTGCATACAAAGTCATAAATTTCTGCCACTATTGTCCCTGATCCAATACATGTATTGACTATAACTTATAGCCAAACTAACTTCTCTTTCACAGCTAAAACTATAAAGTGATTAATTATGCATTGTCTGTTACACACCAGCATTTTTCATGAGACTTCAGAGCTCATGAATACACATCTCAGCTTTCTATAGCCATACTCACTCCTTGTAGTAGTACAACAAAACAAGAGTGAAAACATTCACAGACTATATATATATATAGTCTCTTTATAATATATAAAAATAAGAGGCAAAAGTAGTAAATTTAAAATTATACTTAGTAATTAATTCTTTAGCATTCTTTTACTTAAATGGTTTAGTTATCTAATGATTATCCATTAACTAGATTTACTATATGTCCAATGTTTTAAATTACCTAGAAATCTTAGAAACTATCTTCAAACTCAAATACTACAAAATATAACTTGTATTAAAGTAGGGTTTATCTAAATAATGATTCACTTGGTTAAACACAAATTTACATTTTTTAATCATTAGTAGAAACAATGAACCAGAAGCCAGACTTACTGCTGAGTTCCTAGGACACCAGTCAGGCATGGATCACAAAGAGCTCCAAAGGTTTCACAGCTGGGAGTAAAAGAGGACCCAAAAGTGAAGTCACAATACCAAATTGTCAAAGACACAATTTGCTGAACAATAGAGGAGACAATTTTATACAGGTTATTGCAGTAGCATGAGTATCATGATCTAAAGATTCAAGTATCTCAGCAAGGTGGTTTTTCCTTAGACTTTTATAGGCGAGGCAAACAAGTTGCAGATGGGATGATTTACAGTTGGAGTTATTTTGCAAGTGGGAAAAGTCTCTTTCAGTTATCTGAAAAGTAAATGTTTCTGTCTATAGTTAAGCCAGTGCATTTGTTTCCTATTACTGTTGTAACAAATTACCACAAAATGTAAATATATTTTAAAACAAAACAGGCTTGCTATCTTATCGTTTTGGAGTTTAGCAGTCTAAAATACTTCTCACTAGGCTAAATGCAAGGTGTGGGCAAGCCTATGTTTCTTTCAGAGGTTCTAGAGATAATCCATTTACTTTCCTTTTTTCAGCTTCTAGTAACTACTCGCCTCCTTTGGATCATGGCCCATTTTCTCTAAGTTCAAACCCAGCAACATCAGACCCTTTCTCATATTTCCAACTCTTTAGTTCTCCATTGTCCCCTCTCTCTTCCATGTTTAACCATTCTTGTGATTATTTTGGGCCTGTCCTGATATCCAGAATTATCTAAGTATTTTAAGGTAATCTGATTAGTAGTTTCAATTTCATATGAAACAATAATTTCTTTTTGTACGTAACCTAACATAATCACAGGTTCTAAGTATGAGGCATTAGGATGTGGACACATTTAAAAAGTCATTAGCTTGCCTATCACAGTATTGGGGGAAAATTGTTCTCATGTCAGCTAATCATTCTAAGAGGATGCAGGAGGGTTCTTATCTGGCCTTGTCAACTGGTTGAAGCAAAAGGGGAAGGGACTGTGCTTGGTCCTGTCACAGGTAAATAAGGAGGATATTTACAAGTCTTACCAATCAATAGAAAGAGAGATCTCTGAGTCTTAGCTAAGTTGTATGGGGGAGGAAATTGTTAGACAATTTCTTGAAACACAAAACAATGGGGGGACTTTTAAATTATTGTTGTTTTCTGTGAGTTTCGGGCTCAGGTAAAGTTCAACCCTGTCATTGTTTTTTTTCTAAAATAGAAAACAGAGTAAACTGAAAAAAAGAAAGTAAAGAGGCAGGAGCAACCCCAACAGGGATCCTGGGGCTAAGGCTTTGGATTAAGACAGCTGAAGTTTGAATTCCGGGTATCCGTCTTACAAAAATTGTGTGATCACGGGCAAGAATCTAAATGTTGTAAGCTGTAAACTTCTTATCTTTAAAATGAATATAATACAGTACCTACAGCATAGTGCTGAGAAGATTATGAACATAAATATGTAAAATGCTTATTAAAGTTCTAGGAAGATAATTAAATGTTCAATTAATGTTATCTGTTAATTGATTAAGGCATCATATCAATGAAATAACAACTGGGTGAGAAAAAAATATGATGTATTTTCTTCTGAGATACCTTTCAGTTCTAAATAGTTATACAGTTTTCTTTTTATTCTATTTATTTTTTAAATTATAGACAAGTGGCATACAAATGAGGGTTAACTACATAAGTAGGCTGCATGCCAGTGAAGTTTGGGCATCTAACTGGCTTTCACTCACCTGGGTAGTGGACCAGGTAACCTCTGTGTAATATCTCATGGTAGTTTTGATTTGCATTTATCTGATGATTAATGAGAGTGAACATTTTTTCATGTGAGTGTAACCCTCTACCTTCCCTCCTTCCCCTAGCAGTGCCCAGCTACTACTGATCCCTCCCTAGTGCTATGTGATTAATGTTCAAGTCCCACTTATGAGTGAGAAGGTGCAGATCATTTAATATGATGGTCTCCAACTCCATCCAATTTGTTGCAAAGTCCATGATTTTTTTCTTTATGGCTGTGTAACACTGCATCATGTATATCTACCACATTTTCTTTATCCAGTCCACTTTTTATGGGCAGTAGTGTTTGTTCCATGTTTTTGCTTTTGTAATAGTGTTGCAATGAACAAGCTTGAGCAGGTGTCTTTTTGTAAGGCAATTTATATTCCTCAAGGTATATTCCCAGGAGAGAGATTGCCAGATAGCATGGAAGATCAATTTTTAGTTCTTTTAGGAATTGCCACACGGTTTTCTATAGAAGTTGGACTAGTTTGCGTTCTGATCAAAAGTGTAGAAGCATTCCATTTTCTCTCTACCATGGTAACATCTGTTGTTTTTTGACTTATTAATGATATCCATCATTACAAAAGTTAGGTGATATCTCATGGTAGTTTTGATTTGCATTTATCTGATGATTAATGAGAGTGAACATTTTTTTCATGTGAGTGTTGGCTGCTTGTATGTCATTTTTTGAGACGTGTCTGTTCATAGCCCTTATCATGTGACTGTTGGCTGTTTGTATGTCATCTTTTGAGAAGTGTCTCTTCATAGACTTATCCTTTCTTTTAATGGGGTTGTTTGCTTTTTCCCCCTTATAGTTTGTTTTAGTTCCTGCTATATCCTGGATGTTAGACCTTTGTCAGATGCATAATTTGCAAATATTTTTTCCCATTCTGTGGGTTGTCTCTTTACTCTCTTGATGGTTTCTTTTGCTGTGCAAATGTTTTGCAGTTTGATGAGGTCCCACTTGTCTATCTTACCTTCTATGGCATTTGCTTTTAGGGACTTGTTCAAGAATTTGTTGCCTACTCTGATGTGCGTAAGGGTGTTTCCTATGTTTTCTTCTAGGATTCTTACAGTTTGAGGTTTTACATTTAAGTCTTTGATCCATACCCATTTTGAGTTGATTTTTGTATATGGTGATATGTATGGCTCCAGTTTCATTCTTCTGTGTGTAGTCAGCCAGTTTTCCCAGCACCATTTGTAAATATGGTCTCCTTTTCCCTTGATTGTTATTGGTGGCTTTGAGAAAGATGAGTTGTTTGAGAGACCATGTTTTTACTTCTGGAATCTCTATCCTGTTACATTGGTCTATGTCCCTATTCCTGTACCAATACCGGCTATCTTGGTTACTTGATAGTCGTTTTATAAACCTATTGCTTCTATTTTGGCTTTATATATGTTTAAGATGGATATTTCCTGCTGGTGGATGGAGTCTTTTATCATTATGTAGGAAACATCCTTCCATGTTTTTTTAACTTTTGATAACTTGAAGTCTGCTTTGTCTGATATTAGTATAGTTATTCCTGTTTACTTCTGTTTTTCATTTGCCTAAAAGATTGTTTTCCACTCTCCAACTTTGAGTCTATAGATGTCCTTTGCAGGGAGATGAGTTTCCTGGAGGGAGCAGAATGTTGGGTCATGCTTCTTTATTCAGTTTTCTATTCTGTGTCTCTTCAGTGTCACATTCAGTTCATTCATATTCAAATTATTTACTGAAAACTAAGAATTTATCTATGTTATTGGGTTGTGAGAGCATTGCTTTGCTTTCCTTTTTACTTTTGTATTTATGTATGCATGCATTTTCATTTTTGTGAGTGTTCTGTATGCTCTGTTAACACTTTGCTTGCCTGTACTTTTGTGATGGGTATGACTTTTTTTTTTTCTGTGTTCAACACCTTCTTAACCTTCTCCCTGAAGGGCTGATCTGGAGGTGGCTTATTTTCTTAGGTATTGGATGTCTGGGAAGACTTTTAATTCTCTGTCACTGATGAAGCTTAGTTTGGCAGGGTAGGAAATTCTTGGCTGGAATTACTTACTAGAAATTGAACTCTTGTCCCTTCTGACTTGTAGTGTTTCTGCAAAAAGTCTGGAACCATTCTAATGAGTCTATCTTGATAGGTGGTCTGAACTTTCTCTCTTGCTGCCTTTAGGATTTTTTTCTTTAATGCTTACTTTGTGGAGGTGGTTTACTATGTGTCTTGGTGATGGTCTTCTCATGTGATATGTTGTGGGAGTTCTCTCAATCTTTTGTGCCTGAATAGTCACCTCTCTACTGAGATGTGGAATGTTTTCTTGAATAACCTTATGGGATGCTTGTTCCATGGTGTTGGTGTTCTCAGTTTCCCTTTCTGCTTCAGAGATACCAATCAGGCATAGATTGGGTTTCTTGACATAGTCCCACATGTCTTGGAGTCTTTGTTTCTTCTTTTTGAGTTTTTTCCCTTTTTTGGTGAGAGACTAGGTTAGTTTCATATTTTGGTCTTCAAGCTCTGAGATTCTTTCCTCTGCCTTATTGATCCTGCTACCTGTGCTTGTTACTGTGTTTTTAATTTCCAGGATGAAGTTCTTAATTTCCATTATTTTAGGATAAACCTTTTTGAAGTTGGCCAACTCTGCTTTTGTGTGCTGTATAACTATGGTGAGTTTCTCTTGGTTCTTTCTGTTCATTTTAGCTATCCAATCTCTGATATCTGTGACTGTCTTTTGAGAAAGTCTTTCTGGGGGTTTCCATTGTTTGTGCTCTGATAGATGCTTATTTGTGTGCTATCTCTTTAGGACTCTGAGGATTGTCTATATTTTTTCATTGATTTTTCCTCATTTGTGACATGCTTGTCTTCCCTCTCTGTAATTCCTCTTCGGGTTTCTTGCTCTGATGTCAGTCAATGACCTTCTGTTCTAGGACCCTCTCTGTTATTCAACATAGGTGACTCAATAAGAGAGAGAGGACATTCCCTTAAGTTCCTTGCTCCACCCTGTGACAGGACTCTCTGCTGTTGATTTTCTCTCCTGCTATTGATATTGGTTCAGTTGTTTTTCAACCCCTGTTTCAAGCACTCTGTGGAAATTGGATAGGGGTATGGGCCCTCTGTTTGCTGTCTACAATTGCAACCCAGAGGTTTTCCTCCAGGGAAAGACTTTGAGTGTCTTTTGTGCCAATCTATCCCTGTTCAATACATTCTCAGCTCTTGAAAAAAATGTGAGTTCTCTGCCATAGGATGGGGGTTGGTTGTGGGAAGGAATCTGCCCTGTGGGTGCCAAGGCTGTAAGGTGTGATTCTTCCTGATCTGGAAGGCAGGTTGGCTGCCAACTGCTAGCCACAGGCATCAACTGAGTTCAATCTACAGGCAAGCTTTCCCGGCCTTGGAGCTTGTACCCAGGTTACACTGGTGGCAGGCACACTCTTGGTGACTGTCCAAGCATGGATTTTTTTTCCCTGTTCTTCTTGGGCTCCAGTCACTTGCCACAGTACCCAGACCAGGACTTCTCCCTCATGGAACCAATGGCTAACACACAGTTGGGAGTTGGGTACTGACCCAAAGTATCTTAGGATCATTCACCACCTCTCATTCACTGGGCAGGGCTTCAGTTCTTATGAGAACCTGGTCCAAATTTGGGTATAGGTTGCCCATATTCCAACATCTGCCATTGCCTTCAGGACTCTATGTGTTCAAAGAGACTTTGCTGGGTGCAGGGTGCTTCATCCATCCAAAACTGTTCAGGGTATATCTATCTGCCTCATCAAGAGAGGTGCAGGTCTGTTGCTCCATGGTAGCCATCTTGGATTCTCCTTCAGTTATCAAGTTTTCATGAGCCTGGGTATATGATGGAATAAATGACTTTTTGCCTATTCTCTTCCCCCACTTTCAATAAATTTCTTCACAATAAAGCTCAATCAATGAGATAAACTCAATTTGTGTTTGAAACTTGAATCTTGGAAGATTCTATGTAATTCATTGAGATACTAGTCAAATTACCAAGATTATGCTAAGATTGGGAACTGGCAAGATAGGGGACTAGTTATCTGATGAGTGTCCTAGAATATTTTTGAACTAGATTGGCTACACAAGGGCTTTGATGCTGACTTTCTCATTAGATTTTTCTTGCAATGATTTACATTCTTTACTGTATAAAATTCACTTATATTACAATGAAAGCAATATATGGTTGATTCATGAAAAACATGAGCTAAGGTTGCTGACACCTCTGAACAATCAGCAATCAATGTATAACTTTTCATTCCCCAAAACTTAATTATTAATAAACTACTGTCAGTCAGAAGTTTTACTGATAACATAATCTGTTGATTAGCAAGTATTTTGTATGTAATATGTATTATACACTGTATTCTTAAATAAAGTTACCTAGATAAAAATATTATTAATAAAATCATGAGAAAGAAATATATATTTACAGTACTGTACTGTATTTATCAATTTCATAAATTTGCATTTTTTTGATCCAAGGCAAATCTTCTGAATTGGTATGCAACTATAATTGCAGGCATCAATATATGGTACACATCAAACAATTTACATTTTATTTTTCTTAATGTTATGACTTTTTTTTGCTTCTTGGTATACTTTAAGCATCACTATTGGCACCTCATATGGATCCCATGGTGTTATTCAAGATTTATGGTATTGCACTAAACACAATAAAGGAATACTCAAGCACTGGAAGAGATCTCTTTTCACTTTTATATAAGATGTATTGGACAGATAAACTGCTCACTGAGAGATTAGTGTCACACAGGATTTCAAAAGGATCCTCAAAATACTTGAGAGCTTTGCAATAGCAACAGGAAGTGGCTACAAAATTATATAGGAGTACAGCATATACAACAGTTAATTTTATATAGCTATGACTTAATATTACATGTTTTCATTTGCTTATATTTCTCTCAATTGCAAATGGCACAATACATGGTCCATGTTTGTATGCAAAACTTTTGATAAATTTTAAGTTTTTATAGTAGATTTGTGTATATTTTATAGTAGTAAATTATAAAATAGACTAATATCTACAAGTATTATATGTATTCATGACAATGTACCCTTTTCTTAGTTTTTCAGACATTTCCAGTCTATATAGTTTGTGAGTTTTTTTCAAATTATTGCAAATCTCCAATAATTTTTTTCAATATATTTATTAAAAATAAATTCATATATAAGTGGTTCTGTACAGTTCAAACTCGTGTTGTTAAAGGATAAACAGGAATTATTTTAACTGGTTGCACTGGTATTAGTTTTCTATAACTTAACCTCTATGTTTATAGAGCTGTAAAATAGCCTAAGTCAATTACAAGTTCCATCAGAGATTTCTACTCCCTCAACCAATGGAATGAGATAATCTCCAGAGGGTCTGCCAGACAATTCTCAGTCATCACTTTTTCCCATTCTCAAGTCTTAAACAATTTTTCTAACAATTTAGGACACTAAGTCAGTAATGAGCAATGTCATATGCTGAGAAATAGTAGACCAGGTCTTATTTACATATAAGTACAAGAGAAGACTGACTTTCATAAGTCAGAAAACTTATATGCTGATTTTTCTATTTTAAAGGAAGGTAGTCTTGGGCCTATAGATTGCAAAGCAGAAATAAGAAATGGCCATATTATTCAGAATGAGTCTCTCCTGCGTGGTCAGTGGTAAAGGCTGCATTTACTGTATGTTCAGATTCATATCAAGAAATCTTTTTCTTTATTTTTTAGTAACTTTTTAAATCAGAGAAGCAACATACTACATAACTAATAGAACTGTGAACAATAGAAGAAGAGAATGAAGGATAATTAGCACCCTAATCATTATCAGTTCAGCTTATATTTCTGTTTAGAAACTCCTGTTCCTTGTTGGATATCCTTTACTCTGGTGTTTAGATGTATTTAACAAATGTTTATGTAACAAATCTTCTTAATCATTTCATATACAGTTGATCCTTGAGCAACAGGGATTTTAGCTGCCCTGGTCTACTTATAGTGGTTTTTTCAACCAAATGCAGATCAAAAATAGAGTATTTGTGAGATGTGAAAGAGTATACATAGGGCCAAATTTTTATATAAATGAGTTCTGTAGGACCAATGGAAGGACCTGAGTATTTGCAGAATTTAGTATAAGCAGGGAGAGGTGGGAGTGTGTCCTGGAACCAATCCCCCACATATACTGAAGGATGACTGTGTTTTTTTTGAGTTGGAGTCTCACTGTGTCACCCAGACTGGAGTGCGGTGGCCACTCCCAGCCACTGCAGTCTCGACCTGCTGGGCTCCGGCGATCCTTCCACTTCAGCCTTCCAAGTAGCTGAAACTACAGGTGCGCGCTACCCTGCCCAACTAATTTTTTTGATTTATTGTAGAGATGAGGTCTCGCCAAGTTGCCCAGGCGGGTCTTGAACCCGCGGGCTCACGCAATTCACTCACCTCAACCTCCAAAGTGTGGGATTACAGGCTGAGCCGCCGAGCCCAGCTGGGTGACTGTATTTTTAATTTTGTCTATCTCCAAAATCCTTTCTGTCCTAACATTACAAAAAGTCACATTAAAATCCATTTGTTTTATAATATGAGCTGGTTTCAAATCAAAGGGTCTTGTAGTCAAGGAAACTATTAGGATATGATTGTAATTGTCATGAGCATTGAAACTAGCTCCACTTTTTCAAAAAGGAACAATAGGATAGTGTCAGCCCATGGGCGGTGGACAAGGTGGCATTTAGTTGAATGTGTATGTATGTGGGGAACAGAAGGGTGGGGATGAAGCTTAGATGAGATTTGAGAAAGAAGTCATGCTGGGTTAAATGATCTCTACAAGCTATCATTTTTTTTCTGACAAAATATAAAACAACTAAAAGGAAAACAAAAGTGGATCAACAGTAAGATGCCTTTCTACAGGCTGCAAACCAAGAATTCAAATTAATCAGCTTGAGATTTTCAGAAAATATTGCAAATACAAATCAAATATAAACAGGAGTTCAGTTCATTGGTCACAGATGTTCAGGGCACACCATTGCCCCCTCCCTGTAGCCCAGCTAATTCTGAAGTTTCTACTACAACCTCTCATTTTCTAGAGAATCTTTCTCATGTATAATTTTTTTTTTTAACCCAGCAAAGCTGTTCCCCCTCCATGGTTTCAGTTCCAACCCTCCCATTTTGCATGGTTCCCTCAAATCTCTGGGTTGCTGGGCTAGTAGCTCCTTCAGGTAGATTTCTTTAGCACCCATCTTCTATTCTGGTTTGTATTTTCATCTTTAAGTATTTCTCCTTTGTTTTGAGCTCAATGTTTATTGTATTTTACGTAGTATTTCTTAGTGACCTTTGCTGGAGGGCTTTTCAGGAACTTAATCACCACACTGTCAGAAATGAAACTCTCAATGAGTAACTTTCAATTATTATCTTATTCTCCACTTAGCAACACTGAATATAGTCAATGTTCCCCTTAAAAAAAAAAAAAAGACAGAAAAAGAAAGGATAAAATGCCCTCTAGTCTTTTCATTTCTGAGATTGCACACTATTCTAATTTCTTCCTATCTGAGTTCTCAATTTCAATTTTCTTTACTGGTTCTGTTTCCTCTCTCTCTTTTTTTTTTTTTTTTTGGCAGTTTATGTTAAGTTTTTATTTTATTTTAATTTTTAACTTTTACATTTTTAAATTTTAAAGATGTGGGATACAATTCAGGATTAAGTATACAAGTGGTCATTGTACAGGTAAAGTTTTGGCCTTCCTTTGGTCTCCACTTTGCTTGATTTGAGATCAGGTATCATTATTGATGTTGTGTCTCCCTCCTTTCTCCCCTGGCAGTAACCCACTGTTGCCAATCCCTTTCTTATAGTATTATGATAAAAGTTCAGGGTCTGCTTATGAATGAGAACATGTGGTAATAAACTCTTTGTCTCTGCGATAAATCACTGAGTATTATAGACTCTAAATACATCCAAATTGCTGCAAAATGTTTGTCCTTCTTTATGGCTGCATAATATTCCATTGTGTATATGTACCACATTTAAAAAAATTTTTTTATCCAGTCCAGTTTTGATGGGCAGCGTGGTTGGATCCATGTTTTTGTTATTGTGAATAGTACTGCAATTAAACATGCATGTGTAGGTATCTTTTTGGCAGAATGATTTGAGATCCTGAAGGTATATTCCCAGTAGGAGGACTGCTGGGTTGTATGGAAGATCAATTTCTAGTTCTTTTAGAAATCTCCACACTGTTTTCCATAGAGGTTGAAATAGTTGCATTCTCACTAGCAGTGTAGAAGTGTTCCTTTTTCTCTGCATCCTTGCCAGCATCTGTTGTTTTTTGTTTTAATAGTGATGGCTGTTCTTACTGGGGTTAGGTGGTATCTCAATAGGGTTTTGATTTGCATTTCTCTGATGATTAGTGAGACTGAGCACTTTTCCAAGTGTCTGTGGGCTGCCCGTATATCTTCTTTTGAGAAGTATCTATTCATGTCGTTTGTCCACTTGTTAATGGGACTGTTTTTGTTTGTTTGTTTGTTTTTTTCTTTCGTCATGTTTGAGTTCCTTGTAGATCCTGGATGTTAGGCCTTTGTCAGGTAGTTAGTAAATATTTTTTCCCATTCTGTGAACTGTCTCCTCACTCTCTTGATGGTTCCTTTTGCTTTGCAGATTCTTTTCAGTTTAATGAGGTCCCACTTGATTATATTATCTCTTATGGCATAGGGTTTTGATCAGGAATTGGTTGCCTACTCTGATTTCCATAAATATGTCTATTGTGTTTCCCAAGATTCTTATAGTATGAGGTTTTATGTTTAGGTTGATCAATTTAGAGTTGATTTTTGTTTATGGTGATAGGGATTCTGTTTCAATCTTCTGCATGTGGTCGGTCATTTTTCCCAGCACCATTTACTGAATAGGTTCTCCTCTCCCTAGTGGTTGATGGTAGAGACTTTGTCAAAGATGAGTTGATTGAGAAATTGAGGTTTTTCATCTGGAATCTCTATCCTGTTCCATTGGTCTATATGCCTGTTTTTGTACCAATATCAGGCTATTTTGATTATTATAGCCTTATAGTAAAGTTTAACTCTGGAAGTATGATACCTCCTGCTTTGTTTCTTTTGCTGAGGATTGTTTTGGCTATTCATAGTCGTTTATGTTTCCATATGAATTTCTGCATTATTGTTTCTAGGTCTGTTGGTAATTTAATGGGTATTGCATTGAATCTGTAGATTGTTTTTGGTAGGATGGACATCTTAACAATATTGATTCTTCCAGTCCATGAGCATGGAATATTTTTCCATTTGTTTGTGTTATCTTTGATTTCTTTGAGTAGTACTTTGTAGTTTTGTTGTAAAAATTTCTCCTTTCTCTGGTTAGGAAAATGCTAATGTATTTCATTTTTATGTTGCTATTGTGAAGAGGATTGTGCTTTTTATTTGGTTCTCTATCTTTTGTTGGTGGTGTACAAGAATGCAACTATCTTTTGCATGCTGATAATGTACACTGAGACTTTGTGAAAGTCCTTTATCAGTGCAAGAAGGTTTTTAACAGATTTTTTTTGGATTTTGGGGATATAAGAATCATACCATCAGCAAAGAGGGATAACTTGGCTTTCTCTTTTCTTATTTGGATACCCCTGATTTCCTTCTCTTGTCTGATTGCTCTAGTTAGGACTTCCAACACTATGTTGAACAGGAGTGGTGAAAGTGGGCAGCCTTGCTCCTGTTTTCAGTGGAAATGCTTCCAATTTTTGTCTATTTAGCGATAATTTGACTGTGGGTTTATCTTAGATGGCTCTTACTATTTTGAGATATGTTCCTTCTATACCGGTGTTCAAGGATTTTTATCAAGAAGGAATGCTGGATTTTATCAAAAGCTTTTACTGTGTCTAATAATATAACCATGTGATTCCTATTTTTGCATCTCCAACAGACTTTTAAAAATATGTTTTCGCACATACACAATTCTAATAATTTGAGTTTTTTAATTTAGAAATGCATAGTAGTCTTCTATAGTATTTTTAAAAACTCTATATCCTCTCGGTAGGAGAATGGGTCATAATACTTCTATTCTTTGTTCCATTCGATGTGAAAAACAATAATAAGGACAGTAACCAATGTTTTTAGTAGGCTGTTTGGAGTTGTGCCTTATTGAAGTTGGACTGACAGTGACTTAAACTGGAAAGAATGAAAGCCTGGGCAGAAAATCTTCTTAGAACACCACTGCAGAGAAGACAGAGGTGGAAGATACAGAGAACCAAGGGGGAAATAGAACAAAGTATCTGAAATATGAGTTACAGTAATTAGTAACTGTACATGTGAGGGTTGAGGACAAATGATGTTATAAAAGGGTGAAAGAAATGGTGATTTCAGATGCAGATATGTTTCCACTAATACACTGAAGGGTTAGGAGGAGAAGCAGGTGTGAGACAGGAGATACTGCAGTAAAAAGACATACTTTGCTACTACTGGCCTCACTTTCCCAGTTGAAATGAGTAAGAAGAGAAGTGAATCTTTGTAGTATTCTATAAAAGATGTACATTGTCTGTAGGATTACTGATAGGCACAAGGCCCACTCAAACATCTTACGGGGTCAACACTAGGTGTCACTTAGTAATATGATGCAACTTGGCCTGGGGTTTCCAACCCTGGCACGGGGATTTCTGGGAGAGAAGGTCACCTCAGCACACATACTCTCATAAACCTTAAAGCAGTTTACCCTTACAAGAATAGCTTGAGCTCCTTTTATGAAAGAAACAACTGGTAGTTTACATGGGTTGAATACAGATATAAAAAGGGGGATGGGTCCCCTAAACTCTGAAAATGGTCTCTGATCGGCAGTTGTCTGATTCCTGCCTTTATCTAGGGCTGGGGATAAGATGATTGCCTGGACTGTCCCAGGCCTGCTCCTTCTATCTATCTTATTATAAGATCACTGCCAGAATAAACTACCCGAATACTAGACAGTGTCTAAGACTCATCTTTGACACAAAGTAGGGCTGAAGGGGAAAAGTCATCCCTAGGGAAGCTGGTCAATGGGACTACCTGAGATCCCAGAACAGAACAATCATATAATTTGTAGTGTAGAGTTTCAGTAAATAAATCATATAAAAATCAAGCTTCTTTATACATTATAACTAGAGTAGATAATAGGCACACAACTTTGCCAATTGAGAATTTAGTTACACATCTCCTTTTAAATATATTTTATAAATATCAACTCCCTTTGCTGTGTTTCTTAACATAATTGTGCTCTGAAAGCCCAATGATGGCTCAGTCTGTAATGCCTTTGGGAGGCTGAGGTGAGTGGATTGCCTGAGCCCGCAGGTTCGAGACCCGCCTGGGCAACGAGACCTCATCGCTACAATAAATCAAAAAATCAGCCAGGCGTGGTAGTGCAAGCCTGTAATTCCGGCTACTTGAAAGGCTGAGGCAGAAGGATCGCCGGAGGCCAGCAGGTCGAGGCTGCGGTGGCCGGGAGCGACCACCACACTCCAGTCTGGGTGACAAAGAGAGACTCCAACTAAAAAAAAAAAATGTGGTGGGCCTTCCATTGCATATAATATTGGTTACTCTTTTATCAGAACTCATTTGTAACTAAGGACTTACTATGCATAGGACACTGACTCCAAGGCTCTGGATAGTCTGAAGGGCTGGGTCATCTCTGCCTA
>NW_007252245.1:93955-114240 GCF_000164805.1 Carlito syrichta | reverse complement strand
TCGAGGCTGCGGTGGCCGGGAGCGGCCACCGCACTCCAGAAAAAAAAAAAGAAAATCATTGTGGTTAATTTAACCAATGCCCATTTCGAATAATAGTGTGGGCTATAGTATTATGATTTCATTTAGAATTACAGTTGGGGAAAATAATTTTACTTAACAATGGACATACTTAAAATATATAATTGTATATTTATTTAAACACATTAATACAGTAGCTATAGTTTACAATTATATATGATAATAATGTGAAAAAAGATCAAAATTATTTTCTTCATTAAATCACTCAGCAACTTATTGTGACTTAATACTTAGATATGGACAAAGATAAGACTATGGATTCTGTTGACAAATTTGGATATATTTTAATCCCATTTCTTTATTATTTTGCAAGAAGTATATTTTACACTATTGTTGATATAGAATATATGGTAGCTCTGTAGTTCAATATTTTAAATAGACATACATAAACATATATTATACAGAAAATTAAAATGTAATTACATTAATTTCATAACAATGATTTATGCCAGTGATTGCATGGAAGAGAGAATGGCATGTTGCAATAACCACTGCTCTTGAACTCATAAATTTTGTGGTGATATCCTGAGACTTCATGAACAAGAAACACATTCACTATTTTGTGCATCTTGTAATATATAATTGTAGTCTTCCGTTTAGATATTTGAAATGATTACATTATCCCATTCTTTATACAGAGTCTACATTTATCTCAATATATTTATTTTTATGTACCACATACTTTAAATACACTACAAGCTAAACGTGATACAGTTTATTCTCACTGCAAGTTGAGATAGGAACAACTCAATTCAACCAATTTATTTAACTCACAAAGCTGTAGGCATTAAAAAAAAACCTTAAAATTAAAAGTGAGAGATGTAAACCCTTTAGATAAGCAGGAATCTTTAAAAATTTCTACCTATTCCTTATTTATTGCTAGGCCTTTGTTAGTTGTGAGAAAGGTCGAATAGTTTAAATGCTCAGGATTGTGTATGCAGACTTTCCTTTTTGTTCATTTGAAGTTTTGGCTCTCAAAAGTTTATACACAAAATGATAACTTTCAAGATTGGAATATGAAATCAGTAATAGCATATCCATTCACGATCTAAGTGACATTTTAAGGCTAACTTTGTCTTGTGTGCAGAGTTTAGAGTCCAGCCTTTGTGTAAGATTCCTTCCACAGTACTTTTTGACTGCCTTTCTTTCAAAAAGTGAAGATCAAAGGGCAGTCTGTCTTCACTCACACTCTTTGCCCTCTAGGGTCAGTTTAAAGATACCTCATGATCAATTTTCAAATGTGTTCCTCTACCTGAAAGGTGGAATCTGCTGTCAGCAGGTGTTTCTTAGCCTGACTTTAGGATGTGGGGTGAAGGTTGTCTCCTCAAATTCTCTGCTCTATTTTGCTTTGGAACTTCTCTTTACCTTTTTCCACTATTGACCCAAGGGACTTGTTGCCTGAGACATGAGTAGTATTGTAGTCTTTGTGCTTAGGGCCCTAATAGGATGCTGCAAAGCTATAATTAGATGACTAGATATAAAATATCTTAAAGCAAATCCTTAAATGGGAAATTTGTTCTGTCAATTTTATTCTCGGAATTTTCTCCTTTTCTCTGATTTAAAATAGGTATAAATATTACTTGAAAGAAAAAGAAAAATTTGCTTGAACCTGTTAAGTTTCTCCCACTCTTTTTCTGAGCATCCATCTCTTTCTTTCATAACAGGACTTCCACAGTAAGTGAGTTGTTACAGCAAAGTAAAAAGAAGACCTGGCACAGGATCCAAGTTGGAGTAATTGTGTATAACACTCATCTGCAGTTGATTCATTGTGGGAATTTGGGTTATTCTCTAAATCTTGCCTCATTATTCTTACCTGTCAAATGGAGACAATCTAAGAAAATTCCTCACAGGTATATATTTTTTTTAGCAGCTTTATTGAATTATAGTAGACATGTAATTAACTGCACATATTGAAATTGTGATTTGATAATTTGTGACATACGCATGTGCCGAAAACCGTTACCAGATGACAGGGTCTCTCCTCCTCACAGATTTTATATAACGATGTATACAAACCACTGAGAAAAGTCTTACAAAGTGTTAAAAAATGTGAGTTGTTGCTCTATTCATTTTTATTATCTTTAAGATTTTCTTCAATTCTACTTGAATTATTCCTGCAAGTGTTACTTTTTTTCCTCCCCCACTGGTCAGAGAGTAGTATATTACCCATCAACCTGTCCCAGTCTCCCAGCACCACAGCCTGCACACTCCAGTCCATTCTCAGTCTCCATCCCTTTTCCCTCCTCCACAGTCTTCCTCCACCACCCTTTCAAGCCAGTACCAGGCCCGGGGGGCCACATCTCCACTGGGGCAGGGGAGGAAAGACAGAAAGACAGGAAGAAGCTGGTGAAAGAGGAACCAGAGTTGGTCTCACATTTTAGAGCCCCCACCCTAGGAAGGAGGGGAAATGGACAGGGTTGAGGCCATAAAAGATAAAATAGACAAGTGGGACTTCATCAAACTGAAACACTTCTGCGAAGCAAAGGAAACCATCAAGAGAGTGGAAATACAACCCACAGAATGTGAAAAAATATTTGACAACTGTATATCAGACAAATCCAAGTGTTGTCAATGACCAATTAGTTGGACAAATCCACGACTTTCTTTTTGTTTTTATTTTCCTAGAAATTTCTATTGTATTTGCTATGGCTATGAATAATTCATCATGGATTTAATATTATAAATGACTAACAGTTGTGGAGTAAAGACTATGACTAATCACTATTGAAAATGACAAAAAATATTAAGCAGAAAAATTAATTAATGACTTAACAACTTAGGCATCTAAGATGTGCTAGATACTGGGGATACAAAGACAAATAGACCTAGTCCCTGCCCACTAGCCATTCTGAACAACAAAGGAGACTAATATACGTAAGTACACATTAATGCAATGTAACAAGGATGATCCCAGGTAGACAGGTAAAATAATGGAGAAATTCAAATAATGGATTGCTATGCCTTGGAAAGTCACGAAACACTCCACAGAAGAGTTGATATTTAAATAAGTTCATTAAGGATGAGTAGAAGTTCATCAGGTAAAGAAGTTAGTAAATTCAATTAGCAAGAAAAGAATTAGCGAAGATATGTGTGTTGGAATGCTGAAGGGAGTTTAATAGAGTTTAAAGGATAAGACATGTGAAATAACCTGGATTAAAAGGTTGGGTTATAGCCAGAATTTGATAGCTGTATAGGTCATTTAAAAAATGTTGAGGGTTTTTCTTTTTTCCTGTGGGTAGCAGGAAGTTATTGAAGGTTGAGGATTCTGAAGCAGGATCATAGTATGAATAGCTTTGGATTTAAAAATATATTACCAATGCCAAATGGAGAAGAAACTGGAGAAATTAGAGTAGAGGCAGAGGGTTCAATTATATCACTATCATGGTTAATTGTTCAGTCTTTTGTTAAAATAAGACTGAATTAAAGCAGAGGCAGTGAGCAGATAAGCAGGGCAGAAGTATATCAGAGGCTGAGTCAGTAAGATTTGAAAAGAAGGTGAGAAATTTACGAAGTGGCAGAAGAAAAAGATGATTTAGAATCTCACCTGGGAATTTGAATTGATAGTAATGTTATTCACCAAAATATGAAATTCAGTGCTGTAGTTAATTCACAGGAGTCGTAATTAATTTTATCATGAAATACATGTATATTATTTACAAGCTACACATTGTATGTTTTAAGAAGTATCTGAAGAAATAAAACATTGCTCTTTTTCCAATGTTGCAAAATTTAAGACCATCACTAAAATGGATTTACTGTGTATGATATAGTCTTCCCAATTTTTCGTAGTGAAGATATTTGACTAAATTAAATCTTGGTAATATCTTCTTGACTTATTTTCAAAATGAGGCATCATTAATACTAAACCTTGTCTTTATGGTTTATACTTTGCCCTTGTGGATGAGGCCACCACTCCCTCCTGGACTTGTCATATATTAACTCCAAACCAGACCTTGCTTTTGACTGCCATGCTTTAATTCTCTATCACTTTCCTCAGGGTCATGTGACTTGAATCTGGTATCTTGTGATGACAAAGTTCATTAATGTCTTGATACTGTGTCAAATTTTATCAAGAAGAAAGAAAAAGTGGTGCATGGACTCAACTTCCCTTTATTATTGCTGTGCTGACTTTACAAGAGGTTTCTTAACTAATGACAATAATAACTAAGAGGGACAGTCGCAGTAGTATGTCTCCTGTCAGAATTCTGCCACTCGCTTAACATTTGACTGTAAGAAACCGGTTTACTTGCCTGATCCTCAATTTCATCACCTATTCGAAAAAGCTCTCTGCTCTCTCTAAAACTTTAATATCCTAAAGGTCTGGATGAATTGAATTCCTATTAATTTTGTTTCCAAGTGCTTCTAGACCATTGGGTTTTAAAACCTCTCAGTTATAAGGCAATAAGAAATTCAAGTGAGAACCAATAATTTGATACAGAAAATATTTTGAACAAATTGCCGGAACACACTACTTTTAGAATTTCAAGTAAAAATAAAATTCTTCCATGTGAAGATGAAGATTCATTACAGACCCAGACTGCTGCATAAAGGGCAACTAGAAGCTAAGCAGTAACAGCCATGTCATTTTGATAGTGTCCAATTAGGCAGGAGCTGTAGAGCTCATCTGAGGGTAATTTGAAGCAGATGCCAGCATTAAGACACAGATGTGGGACATTTTTCAATAGGAACAGAACGTGTATGGTATAGGATAGCTGATGGCTTCATCATCATTTTTGTTTCCGTGGGATTACAATTGTAAAATGCACTGGCATTCAGCTGATTTTAGGCTCTTGTATTACTCTGAGGAGCAGGCTGTCCTCCAGATAGACATACCTGCAGAGTCGAGGTCATTACATTTTAATTTATTTAATCCTCATGCCCTTTTCACAATCTAATATCTCATATCCCAGATGTAGAAGTCACAATAAATTTCTGAGCATAACACCCAGAATTCTACCACACAGAACCAGAAGCAGATGGGCAACATTGATAACCCAGCATTCTTGTCTGGCAAAACAGTGCTCTGTCACTACTATTGCTGAAAGTTTAAGTGGATAATTTCTGAACATCAAATGTCAATATGTCTTCTTAAAGCTGGGCTTATTAGATCTAATTCTTCATGAAAAATTTGTTCTGTCGTTTTCATTCTACTCAGTTTGAACAGCAAATATAAACTTCACAGTTTCTGTTACGCGAATAGTACCATTCTCTTTGAATGTCAAACTGGAAATATTTATAAATCATCTCTAAATTCCTAATTATCTCTGTAATCAACAACCAGAGCTTACGAATGCTACCCTTGAGCCCAGAGGGGTGCTGAATTATGAATCAGGTGGAAGTAGTGAAGGTTAATGTTGGCAGTAATAGAGTTAATATAAACAATCAAATATAATTTGAAAAACAAAATATAATTTATTTAAAGTTCCCTGGGATGTTGGGTTATGATAAAGAGGATTGGATGAATTGACCTGATGGAAAAAAATAAGTTTTTCAGACTAGTTACATCACAGCAAATGTTCACAGGTAGAATTTAGCTTAATTTGTTGGAAAGTTCTGAAGTCAAGGGAGAAAAATGATCAGGGTGAAGAGAAAGAAGAAGGCTTCCTCAATTAATGGAGAACCTTGGAAATCAGACCAAGAAAACAGACTTACAGTTTTATCAGTAGCAGATAGACATACTGAAAATACTGTAGAGTGACAAAGAACAGAATCTCGGATTTTGACAGAGTAGGATGCAAATCTTGGTGCTGTCGCTTAATAGCTAGACCATGTGACCTTCTCTCAGTCTCAATTTCCTTACCTGTAAAATGGATACAAAGTCAAGTAGCAATGTCTTGGACCTGTTGTGGCAATTGAGTATGATAATGTGTCTAAAGTATTTGCTTGGTCCTGACTCAGAGTAAGCACTCAATCTATGTTAGCAATAATTCTTCTTGTTGTCTGGCAGCCAGAAGCTGATTATATTGAACTGGGCAGAATGACCTTCATTCTGAGCCCTTTCAAGGTTTTCCAAATTAAATGGACTGATTCATTTCATGATGTTTATTGCCTTTTCTTATACTTTAAGGTGTTCTTTCTCTATTGAGGAGGCTCCAATTACTGACAGTAGAATCAAGGTGATTCCTAAAGCTGCTGTAGGCAATTTCTCTCCTTTGTGTGTATGTGTCTGGTTGAAATGATCCATTATGTTCATCCTCTTGGGAAGGCAATTGGTTGTTTAGCATCAGCATTACAAAGTAGTCTCATATACAAGTTATTATCCACTAGAAACAGACTCTTTTTAAACCTTATTTATTTACAAAGGGAGACTACGTTTTCATTTGATATCTCAGCTACTGATGATTTTTCCGCAGGTAACTTATCCTGCAGTATTTGTGTTAAATCTCATCTCATTATATCTGCCAGTCTCCCTAAGCTTGTCATTCAGCAATTCAGTCATCTCTCCTGTTTACTTTTTTTCTTGTTTAGAATTATATGCACATATTATTAATGTTAAATTTAAATCACCTGCTGCTTCAAAGGTGTGGTTTGTGTCAAACCCACTCATGTGCAGGTTCTAAGGCTATGGCAGTGATTGATGCTGACAACTTATCAAACTTTCTTTTCATGAATTCAATCTTTTCTAAGCATGACACACTTTCCAAATACAATTACGATGTAATTTTTAATATGTTTCTGAAAAAATTACTCATTCGTTTTTTTCATTCATTCATCACCATTGCTCATTGTGAGGTAGGCACATTGATAGGTCCTGGAGACCAAATTATCCCCCTCAAACACTAATTTTAATGAGGGAGCTAAGCCTGTAGCAAATAATTACAATACATCATGGTAATTACTACAAGAGAGGCATGAAGAATTGCCATACCAAATCAGGGTGGCAGAGATGAACTTTTGAATTACATTTTGAGTTAGGCTTTAAAGACTGAAAGATAAGAGGGATATTTACTTTCATAGTCTATAATATATTTTAATATTGTACATTTATAATATATATGCATTCCTAATACATACAAACTTCTGTGTTTCAGCTACACACACACACGTTGTGGTTGAGTGGATGTTCTTCTCTCAGTATATCGGGGCTTATAAACAAGCTTGTTTTAGGATATATAGAGGTGAAATGACAAATTATATAGTCTGCAGCACTAGTCTCCATCTAGAACTTGCATCCTGTTTCATGTTGTCACTTATTCCTTACTAAAGAGCCTCCTTTCTGTATTTGCAACATTGCATTTATGTGGACACAACAGGCAAAACCACTTCTTTTTCATTGCAGTTTTCGTTCTTGATAAAAGGGCAGATGTTTCCTGAACCTATATCTGTGTCCTTTGTACTTCGGTTACCTTTTCAGGGACCAAACTGTGCTTCCCTGCAGCTCTTCTATTTGGACAAACTTCTGAGGTCCTTTCACAAAGCAGCCTCTGATCCCAGCACAGAGAGCTGAAGCAGACGTCCAATAACTGTACTTTTTTATAAGACGCGAGGGAGTTTAACCTCCAGGCTACTGAGGCTCCGTTGTAACCTAAGCTGTTTATCTAGACAGACATCTCAATTCTTGTGACATTAAGTCACTAATTGAAAAATCAGTTTTCTTTAAATAACATTTAACAGATCTTATTTTTTTAAATCATCTGTTTAAAAAAATGTAAGATCTATCTAAAGACATTATGAAGATCTGCAAATGGAATTGATAAATTGTGTTTATAAATTTGATGGGAAGTATGTGAGGAAAAGAAGAAATCAATATTAGCCCTTGATCTTTGGGGTGACCCATTGAATGGTGAACACTAATATGAACAGAGGTGGTAAAGATGTAGAGAAAAGGCTTTTAGGTGGAGGGGGATGGAATCAAGAGCTCTGATCAGATGTGCTAATATGAGGTGCTCAACAGACATTCAAGAAGTGATGTCAGATCTCTGTCTCTGTGTGTGTGTGTGTGTGTCTCTGTTTCTTTTCTTCTGTTTCTCTCTTCCTCTCATCATTCCTTGACGAATCAAGACATCATCGCAATATGCTGACAAAAATACTAGCTTCTTAGGTTAAATCCTGGCTCTGCCAGTCTCTGGTTGTGTGATCTAGCACATTTATTTAACCTCTCACAGCTTTGGTTTCTTTAGATACAAAACAGGAATAATAATGCATTATGCATAGGATTGCTTATGAGAATTCATTGACAATTAGATGAACTAAATTACATAAAGTATCTTGTACCTAGCATATGTTTAATATTAATAACTTCCTAACTACCATCTTCCCTCTCTTTTGCCACTTTGTACAAAAACAAATGAAATTTAGGCATAATCTCAGATATTATATACATCGGTTCCAATGCAAACTAGAGTTTTTTTTAAAAGATTAAGGTTTAGAAGAAGAAAATACTGGCATTGACATTGTGCAGCAGTGCTATTCATAAACATTGAAAAATCAAATTAGTATTTGGAGATATTATTTTATAATAAATCTAGTAGTTTCCTCTCAAATAAGCATGGTAGCTTAAAGTATTAGAGCACGTAAGCCCTAATGAAAAAATTTTAGTCTCCGACTGCCTAACTGAACGAATAATGTCTTAACAAATAGACTAATTTGTGACTCTAAATTAAATATTTATTCTGAGGAAAGGGGTACTAGAATTATAAAAAAGTACACATTTCATTAGGTCCTATTCTCAACATCTATTCCAGGACTTTGAACTAAAGGCATTGTTATGATCTAATACTAGAGAATAGCCTACTGATGATTTTAATTCTCAGAAGGTATGTCATGCTATCATATAGACATTATGATTTCATCTTATGAACTTAAAGTTTTTATAAGTGGAAATTATTTTCACAGTTTTGTGGTCAAACATAGTTTCTAAGTTATGCTTGATGTAGTGGAAAATAAGCAATGAACTCTTCATAATTAAAACATAATATGCTCTGAAGGGATTATTATTAAATTCTCACTCATAAGAGAAATATTGGTGTGGGAGGTTGGTAGTTCAATGAGTACCAGGTAATTAAAAAAAGTTTGGGCTTGTAATTGCAGTTATGTGAGATAGCTTTTCAATAAATGTCCAAAATATGCAAGAAAATATGGTGAGAGGTTTTAATATGTCTCAAACATGTAACCTAGTTGGGTTATACCAAAGGCTTTATGAAGGCAGGCCAATTTAGACAAATTAATAGGTGAGCAGACTTTAGAAATTGAGAATTAAAATTATAAAATTGCTAAATGTGTGTGGTTGATATAAAAAATTTGAAAAAATAATACAAAACAGAAAACCCTATATATTAGACATAAAAAGTCATCTATATTTTCATCATTTTAGAAATCTCACTATTAACATTTCAATAAGTTTTTTTCAGATAAACCTTTTTTTCACTTGCATATGCATTTTGATTAATGACAAATGATATATGTATAATTTATTTTTTTTTAAAAATAATGTATCAGTATTTCACATATAGTTAAATATTTATGTAATATATTATTGTGAAATATTGCATAATACTCTGTCATATTGGTTACTCATAATTTAATGATCTCACCATCAACAATTTAAGATCTTAGATATAAATTATAACGTGTTGTATATAATTTCTAATTTTAGGAATGAGCCTAAGAGTAGTAACAATCGAGGAAACAACATGAAAAAGTTGTGGAAATGAGAATGTTCCGCATACATTTAGGAAACCATTAATAGATCTGTTTGGGCGATGATAAGGTATACTTAAGTTGTTGTAGGAATTATTGCCACTGGGTTGGGGCAGAATCCAATGAGTCTTAAAGATTATGTTCTGGTGTTTAGAGTTCAGGGAAGCACTGCAGTCTGTGCATAGTGCTGAGACATAATCAGAGCAATGATTCAGGACAATTTTCCTGCAAGGAGAGTGTGGGCGTACATTGAAAAAGGACTGGTGAGGGGGAAGAGACAAGAGAACAGGTTATTTTAATGTGAAATGCAAGATAATGAGGATTGGAATCTGGGTAATGGTTGTAGGAAGGGAAAGGAAAAAACTGGAGAGAGGTTTCTAAGCATTTGCTACAGTATTCTTTGCTTTAATGCAAATTTAATACATTTTGAGGTTACTTTGTATGGATATTACTAGCCACTACTGAGTGCTGCTAAAACTAGAAAATGCAATATACCATTGCTAAAATAAAACTATTTTTCCTTTAATAATGCAGCAATCTCATTATACAAAATAAGTCAATGTAGACAGAATTTGAATAGTTTAGAAAGACCTGAAGTTTTTTTTTTTTTTAAATTTTAAAAGCTGTTTTGATAGACTTGGGTTATTTTTTCTTTTAAATAATTTGTACTGTTGATTATGTATAAATAACAGATCATATGTTTGCAGTTGATATTTTTCTAGGTCTGTTTCCCCATTTAATGACTGCCTGACTGTTTCAGGCATCCAGTGATTTAAATGGTTTATTAAGATGGTTAAAATCTCTGAATGTGTTTCTGCTTGTTTTGCTAATGCTTACCAAAAAATTGTTTCTAGAAACACAATTTGTTTTAGAGAAGAAAATTAGTATAATATTGTGGGAGAAGAACTGGAGTCAGATTCAAGAATGTCATGTTTAAGGCTAACTCTGCCACCATTCATGCTCAGGTGAGGGTGCTTAACCTTCTTGCCCTCCGTTTCTGTACTTATTTTTATTTAATTTCTTTAGATTCAAGGGTACATGAGCAGGTTTCTTATACAGGTATATTGTCTGACGGTCAGTTTCTGTACCTCTAACACTATTTCTACTACTAGTTCAGAGCCACAGCAGTCACTGCTGCTACTCTTACTGTTACTACTAATCGTATGCCCCCAATCTCTGTTTTGGTGGCCAGATACATTTTTTTTTTTCCCCAAGTGATTGTCATTTATTGAGACTCATGTCCCATCCCCCACACAAGGAGGCAAAGACAGAAGAGCAGGGGAGGGAGAAGTGGCCTAGGAAACAGCCCGTTACGATGTCACCCTGGCGGGAGGGGCCTTCTAGTGTCCAAGCCGTTCTTTCAGCTCACCTCATCTATGGATAGGCTGTCTCTGAAGATCACAGGGTGGAGGGGTGGATGTCGAATGTCCTCTCGGCTGGAATCGCTGCAGAGCCCACTGTACCCTCTGTCCAACTCTGGGAGAGGTCTCTGGGCCGGACGTGCCAGGCATACAGCTGCGTGGGCTTCTTGCTTGGTTGCTCCCACAGCTGTTTGAGTCCCCACTGGCCAAGCCCCCACACTGTGTCATCACGATCCCAGAAGTGCAGGTCTTCTTGCTCTCGTCCTGTCGTGGGGATTGACTGGAGCCACCTGATTTCTGCGTCGGCGGGTTTTCTGGACCCACAGGCAGCAACATCTTCTGAAAAGGTTCACAAACCTCCTCACAGCCCTCTGCCAGCCCTGCCTCTCTTCTTCAGGAGAGGCTGAAGTCCCACCCTCTGGTTGCCCAGTGTGGAGGGAGTTGGAAACTTCCCTGGATGTTTCAAGGGGACGGGCATCTTCTTCCGGGTCTCCTTCACGGCTGCTGGTGGGCAAGGCCACAGAGCCACGTTGGGAGGCTGCTCTGGGATTGATTATTGTTTGTAGTTCGGGTAGGGGACTGTCAGCCAGGATGTTTCTTCTGGTGGCCAGTGTCTTCCTGTTGTCTTCAGGCTTTCCAGTGATGGGACAGCTGGCTTGTATCAAGTCTTCTTATTGCAGGTGAAGATGGAGAGAAGTTTAGGAAATGGAGGATGCCTGCTGGGATGTCTCCAAGTCAGGCCTAAGTGCTGTGTTGGCCGTGTCCTTGCCCTGGGTTTTCCTGTGCTGTAGCATCAAATATGTTGCCATGGGGTGGTCATACATTTTTCGTGAGAGTAATATCTTCTTCCTGGAACCCCATGTTTCCCATTATTTTGTTAATTTGGGGGTCCAGGTGATCAGAGAGTCATGGCTTTTTGTGTGCACTTGCTTTCTCCAGACCGAGGCTGACCAAGGGGTCCTGTAGCACAGTGACCTCCAAGGTGGACCTCTTCATGGGGTCGAGCGTCCATAATTTTAGGATAAGTAGTTCCAAGTATAAAGAAAAATAAAAGGAAATTCTCTACTTTCCCATTATGATCTTGTCTCTGAGGTCTTGAAAATCATCTTCATCAAATGGTGACTTCTCAGCCACCAGGCAGTAAGGGATAGCCCTGAGGTTTCATACCTCCACGACTGGGCGGTGGTATGTGTGTCCCTGGAGCATTTCTGGGGAAGCATAACATGGAGACCCACACATGGTGGTAAGCATCTTTCATTCCTCAAAGTAGGTACTGAGACCAAAGTCGGTGACTTTGACTTGCTTGTGTTCATCCAGAAGTATGTTCATGGGCTTGAGGTCTTGGTGAGCTATGTTTTGTTGGTGGCAGTAGCCGAAGGCTGAGCACATCTGGAGGAAGAACTGTTGGGCCTCCTCCTCCCCAAGGTGGCCCTTCTGGCAGATGTGTTGGTCAGGGTCACCTCTGCTTGCAAACTCTGCTATGATGTCCATGCTGTGTGCATTGTCGATTACTTGGAAGAATTTCACGATATTTGGATGTCTTAGCTCTTTAATGATTTTGACTTCTGTGTAGCAGAGCTGCCAGTAGCTGGAGGCTGGTCGCTCCTTTGAGATAATTTTCAGTGCTACTGGGGTCCCAGTTTTTACATGCCGGGCAAGTTTGACTTCAGCAAAGGAACCGTGGCCAAGGGTCATGAGAATTCGATAACACCATAGTATCTCCCTACTGGCCGCATCCCACTGCCCGCTCCCACCACCGCATGGTCTAACTACACTAATTACTAACTACAACTATACTCACTACAGCAACTATACTAGAAAAGCTAAGAATATGAACAACACTAATAATGCTATGTTGCTAACACCACTCATAAAACACACTAAATCTACTGACTAAGACTACTAAGAAAGACTTCTAAGAAAAACATCTGAGTGTGAGAACTATACTAACAATGCTAACTAGCTAAATTTAAACAGAAAAACAAGGGGAACACAAGACACACACAAAGAAAATGAAAACAAAATGGGATAAAGGAAAAAAGGGAGAAAATAATAAAAGAATAAGCAAAGAAAGAAAAAGAATAAAAAAAGAAAGAGAAATCAAAAGGAAATAGAGAAAAGAACAAATGACCAAAAAAAAAAAAAGAAGAAGAAGAAGAAAATGAGAAAAAGAAAAAAATAGAGTAGGAAAACAACGAGGAGACAACAGAGGCAAATGGGTGCCAAAGCAGCTTCCTGGCAATAATGACCAAAAACCTCAGGCCAACTGGGAGCTTTTATAGGTGTGCAAGATTTCATCACCATGGCGCTTCATGAGGTCAGAGCATCTGACCATGGCTGGGATATTCCCCAGGTTTTTTGTTTTTTTGTTTTTTTCATTTTTTGTTTGCAGTAACCTTTTTCTTCTTTTAACGAAAGGTGTTTCAGATGTATTTTATTTTTAGGGGCTTAACATGTGTTGATTTGCCTGATGAAAACACCGAAGTGCAGAGAAATTAAGTAACTTTCTCAAGGAAAGTGGTGATTCTGGAAGTTAAACCCAGATCTGTCCAGTTTGCCCTGGTAAAACTATGAAAAAGGAGTAGGTTGGATCTGCTTTGTTATCCGAGAACTGAGAAAATCAAAAACTTTATGGCTTTCAGCGCAGAGGAACAGAAACCCTTTTTCCTTTTTATTTTGCCAGTGGAGAAGGACAGCCTTATCCTCTTCATGGTATCTGGGCTGTAATGTTACTAGCTTTTCTACCAAGTCTCTGGATCTTTTAGATCAAATTTTGGATATTTATATTCCTTATTTTTAGCCACTCTTAAAAAAGAAAATGATAATTTGGGCCTTTATAAATACTACTGAATCACACAAATTCTGAATGTACCTCTTTCCCATGGTGCTATTTTAACATAAGTAACCTCTAATTTTCCTGAGTAGCAGGCTAGACTCCATGTTCCCTGAACTGAGGTGTCATGTTGATCTTGATTCCTATTTCATCTCTCAGTAAATATTGGCTTAATAAATAATTCAATAAAGATAGACTATAAACTCTATCTTTTATTTTTTTAAATAAATAGATTATTTTATTAAAATGTTTTTGTCAAACCTAAACAATTTTTCTATCAAAATGTTGTTTCACAAATGGAAATTGAAATGCCTTCAAATTTGTTATTATTATTTTATAGAAATGGGCCTCAAATAGTATTAGGCAAATACATATTACACACAATTGGCAAGAAATTTGGCTCTTAGTTCTGAAAGTTTTAAGTACCTAAACACATCTGTAGATGTAGCTGTGGGGACACTTTTACGAGACAAGAGAATTTGTGCAGTAAAATTAAACATTCTTGTAAGGAAGTATTTTCTGTGTACTAGAATAGTTGTAATTTCACAATTCAGGTGGGATTTTAATAACTACTTTTGAAAAGCAAAATAAACAACTTTTTAAAGATTAAAGACCAAAATTTGAATGAAAAAATTATGAGAATCTCTAAGATCTATTTATTTTCCTGATTTTCTTGCACTTCTTTCTTTAAGCTTCTGGTTTTTTAAAAGCAACCCTTTAGCTACAATTTATCGAGGATTCAGTTTTTTTTTTTTCAGTTTGCAGTACAATTAAAAGCCTTTCTTGGTGTAAACTAAGGTACGACTTTAATACATACACACTCATCGAATCATAAAACCAGAGTAACAATGAGAAGATCTCTGAACTTAAAATGGCATAGAAAAGAGACAATTAGATACTTAAGTCTCTAGGAAAACTTTAGCAATTTTGTAGGAATAGTTTAGTTTTTAAGAAATCTCGATTTGCTGGAATTTCAAACAGTTCATGACTTACACAGGTAATTTCAGGTCAAAATAATTCTATTTCAGGTATACCAGGCAAAATATTTTCTTAATACATATTTATTCAATAAGTGAAGAATTTGAGTCTGATTTGAAATTCTCAGTCTTTTTTTTTTTTTTTTTTGAGTTGGTGTCTCACTCCACTGCCCAGGCTGGAGTGCAGTGGCACACTCACGGCCTCCCCAGCGTCTACCTGCTGGGCTCCAGCATCCTTCCGCCTCAGCCTTCCTAGTAGCCAGACCTACAGGTACACGCTACCACACCCAGCTAATTTTGTATTTATTGTGGAGATGAGGTCTTGCCAGGTTGCCTGGGTTTGTCTCGAATCCGTGGGCCAAGGTAATCCACTCTTCAGCTTCCCAGAGTACTGGGATTACAGCCTGAGCCACTGGACCCAGCCAAAATGCTGTCTTAAAGGCCCCTTTCACCGTTGTCTTCAGGTATAGTTGAACAGGTCTAAATTAACTGTTTTTTTCTTTCCATCCGGATTCAGCTGACATCATGGATATGATGTTATTCTCACAAACCTGTCCCTGTTCCTCTGTAGATAGAAGTAGAAACCCCTATAGGAAGACAGAGGGCATTACTCTTCCCCAAGGATTACCTGACTTGACCCACCAGCCCTGGTCAAATCTACTCTTGTCTGTCTTTTGTCACACTTTGTTAGCTGCTTGTATTAGCGGCTTGTTGCTTTGATGGCTAACAGACCCATGTGAAAAATGACTTTTTCCTCACAAAAGATGGTGTGCTAAGTTCTGCCTCTCATCTCAGCTGGACTCAGTGAGGGGCTATAGGATATTGGATTAGCTACAAAGTCACTTGAACTTTAAAAATATTCTTTTTGAAGGAAAGTAGATTGATCTTCCTGATGTGTACATAAGCACAATCAGTCATACCAGCCTGACTGGTTGCTCATTTTTGTTCTCTGAACCGCCCACCCATCCTTTGCATTTAATTTCAGACAATGCAGATTTTAGCAGCTTCTTAGCTGCAGGTTGTTTGAAAGACCATAGATCAAGAGTAGAAGTAACACTTGGATGTCTAATGTGTGAGATCATCAGTAGTGAAAGGAATTAGGTGGAGTGCAACTTCTCTTTTTTTAAGGCTAGTCAGTTAAAATATTATATTATGGTTTCAAGATATTTTGGTTAAAAATTCTGAACCTATAATTCATTATCTTATTTCCTTAATTTAAAATCACAGACACAATTGGTGAAATAAACCGTTCATTTACCATTTCTGTTTCTATAATATCATATCTAACATCTTTTTTTTTAGTGTCAATTTGCCAGATTGCTGATATCTTCCATTGATCTCTCTAGCTTCGCAATCCAGTTTTCTCACTCTGCTATGTACTACATAAGAGGCTGACTTTTAAAATGGACTTCTCAATGTGCTCTCTTGATTCTATGTGGATTTGGACAATAGAAAGCAAAGGAATGAGAGGAAAGGGAGGGAAGAGAGTAAAGTGTTGAGGAGATATTTATTACTGCTGTCCTCTCTCTGATAGACCAAGCTTTGGACATGGATACTTTCCTCTATAGAGGGTTATAGCTTCTGTCAGGTGGATCTGTCTCCATACATATCTGTCCAGGTACTTCTAACTACTAACTGCTGAGTTGATGGAAGTGAAATGTGGAAAGAAAAATTTAGTATTAACTATGCCAGATACACACTTCTCAAGATGTGATAGGTCTATTCCAGACTTAGGGGATAATTGTGTTCTTGGGAATCTGCATTTCTGACACTTGACTGGTTTGAGAAAGGGAGGGCCACTATACTGTCAGACCAATTTATGCAGAGGCTATAACCTACTCTGAAGAGAGAGAAGACAAAGACATATGTATAGGAACAAATCCTTGCCAGAATTACTCCTGCTCTTGACCACAATAAGTGGCTACATATAGGGGCTCATAATGCAGTGTCCCAATACTGATCACTGTGGAACTATTTCCCACTGTTATAAAAAAATTTTACTCTTGCCATGAGGGTTTGCATATTTGTTTACTTGGGCTGACTTACAAATAAACACAAACTTGGTGGCTTACAACAATTGAATTTTATTTTCTCACAATTCTGGAGACTAAAAGTCCACAACCAGTGGGTCAGTAGAGCCAAACATCCTCTAAATGATCTAGGTAAGATCTTCCTTATCTCTTCCTAGCTGCTAGTGGCTTCTAGCAATCCGTGGTGTTGGTTGGCTTATAGCTGCATCATTTCAATCTCTGCCCCATCTTCATATGGCCTTCTTGTTAAATGTCTCTGTGTGTCATATCCTTTTCTGATAAGGACCCTAGTCATTAGATTGAGAACCTATTCTAATGTAGTATACCTCATTTTAATCTGACTAGTTACATTGGCAAAGACCCTGTTTCCAAATAAGGTTACCTGATATAAATTCTATGAGGACACAATTTAGCCAGCAACAGGTCACTACCACATGAGAACTGACCAAGAAGAGACAGAATCTAGTGACATTTTTGTGCCTCCAAATCCTGGTCTATTAGATCTATCTAATCCATTCCATCAGTGAAGACATTGCCTTTGGTCCTCAGGTGAGCTTGAGATAGGTCTCATCAAATATATCTTCACACCTCCATTATAGTTTGTTATTCAGTTAATACATTAAAAAATTTATATGTACATAAGCACAATCAGTCATGATAGTGGGACTGTAAATTGGTACAGCTATTATGGAAAACAGTAATGAAGTCCCTCATAAAACTAAAAATAGAACTACTATATGATCCAGCATTCACACTTCCGGTGGATTTGGTATACTGACGAGGTATACTGAATTAGAGTAGGCTGCATATACAAAAAATTGAAATCTGTATCTTAAAGAGATATCTGCACTCTCATGTCCATTGCAGCGTCATTCACATTAGCTAAGATATAGAAACAGCCTGTGTCTGTCAATAAATGAATGAATAAAGAAAATGTGATATGGTGATATGAGATATATATCACTGTGGAACTATTTCCCACTGTTATAAAAAAAATTTTACTCTTGCCATGAGGGTTTGCATATTTGTTTACTAGTTCTGAGTTACAAATAAAAACAAATATATATATATATGTATATCACTGTATGACTATATGTATCAGTCAACAACAACCTGCATATACTATGGTGGGCCTATAGATTACAGTACTTGATAATAATAATAAACAGCTATGTTACTTGTTCATGTATTTAATACTATAATTTTAATTATTTAGAGTGTAAGTATTCTTCATATATATTAAAAAAACTGTAACACAGCCTCATATATACCCTTTAAGAGGTATTCCAGAAGAAGGCATTGTTACCATAGATGACAGCTCAATGCATATTATTGCCCCTGAAAATGTTCCAGTGGGACAATATGTGGAGGTGGAAGACAGTGATAGTGATGATTCTGATCATGTGTAGGCCTTTGTTAATGTATGTGCTTGTATCTTAATTTTTAACAAAAAAATTAAAAAGAAAAAAATTAAAAATAGAAAAAAGTTTAATGGAATAAGGATATAAAGAATAAATATTTTGTATACCTGTACAATGTGTCTATATTTTAAGCTAAGGGTTATTAAAAAGAGTCAAAATGTAAAAAAAAAAATTTATGAAGTAAAAAAGTTACTGTAAACTAAAGTTAATATATTATTGAATAAAGAAAAGATAGCTTTTTTTTTTTTTTTTGAGTTGGAGTCTCACTCTGTGGCCCATACTGGAGTGCAGTGTGGCCACTCCCGGCCACCGCAGCCTTGACCTGCTGGGCTCTGGCGATCCTTCCGCCTCAGCCTTCCAAGTAGCCGGAATTACAAGCATGCGCTACAACGCCCGGCTGATTTTTTTGATTTATTGTAGAGATGAGGTCTCGCTGCCCAGGTGGGTCTCGAACCCGTGGGCTCAGGCAATCCACTCACCTCAACCTCCTAAAGGCGCGGGATTACAGGCTGAGCCACCAAGCCCGGCTAGAAAATATAGCTTTATCAAATTAGTGTAACCTAAGTGTTCAGGGTTTATAAAATCTACAGTAGTACATAGAAATGTCCCGGGCCTTCATGTTTACTCTCCACTCACTCACTGACTCACCAAGAATTACTTAGTCTTGCAAGCCTTATTCGGGATAAGTGCCCTATGCAGGTGTACCATTTTCAATGTTTTATACTGTATTTTTACTGTACCTTTTCTAAGTTTAGATGCGTTTAGATACACAAGTACTTATCATTGTGTTACAGTTGCCTACAATATTAAATACAACAGCATTCTGTGCAGGTTTGTAGCCTAGGAGCAATAGGCTATAACATACAGCTTAGGAGTGTACTGGGCTGTTCCATCTAGTTGTCTCCGTGATGTTCACATAAAGATGAAATCGCTTAACAATGCATTTCTCAGAACATATTGCTGTCATGAAGTGATGCATAACTGTATACACAATGGAATAGTATCCAGGCTTAAAAAATAAAGAAATTCTTCCATTTGCTTCAACGTGGATAAACTTGGAGGACATTATGCTAAGTAAAATAAACCAGACACAGAAAAATAAAAACTGCATGATCTCACTTATTTGTGGAATCTAAAGAAGATCAAACTTGCAGATGAAATATAAAAGTGGTTTCCAGGAGTTGAGGTATGAAGGAAATGGAACATTTTGGTCAAAGGTTACAAAATTTCAGCTATAAGACAAATAAGTTCTAAAGATCTAATGTGCAACTGTATTTAATACTGTGTACTTGAAATTAGCTGAGAGAAGGTCTTAAGTGTTCTGACCATATACACACAAACATGGTAATTATATGAGGTAATGGATATGCTAATTAGATTAATTATGGTAATTACTTCATAATGTACATGGATATCAGCATTTCACTTTGTACACCTTAAATATATACAATTTCTGTGTGTCAAGGTTACTTCAATAAAACTGGAAAAAAGAATAAAATATAGTTTGATTTGTATATTTTGGTCCTGTCCACAATGTTATCTGACCTAAATAGATTAAAACGTGCAATTTTAAATTTCACACCCATGTTTAAGATTTATAGTTTCGAATTTTTTATCAGTGATCCCAAATGATTTGCAGATATAAAATTAAAATCCTAAATAGTAAATTTGTTAACAATAAATACATTTATTTTTTTCTACACTTTTTTTTTGCTCTAGACAATAGTTAGTGCCTAATTTGTAATATCACACATTGAAACAACAGAAGTTATTAATTATGAAACAACTTAATCTGATCCACTAAAATTCAATAAAAAAGAGTTGATTGAGGGAGACTCTTGTCAAGGGAAAATAAAATTGAAATGAAAGTAAATACAATAGAAGTTTTAAAGTGGCCGTCTCTCTCTTTTTTTTTTTTTTGAGTTGGTGTCTCACTCTGTCACCCA
>NW_007252245.1:0-93935 GCF_000164805.1 Carlito syrichta | reverse complement strand
CCGCTCCCGGCCACCGCAGCCTCGACCTGCTGTGCTCCAGTGATCCTTCCGTCTCAGCCTTCCAAGTAGCGGGAATTACAGGCATGCGTTATCATGCCCAGCTGATTTTTTTTTTATTTATTGTAGAGATGAGGTCTCGCTGCCCAGGCGGGTCTCGAACCCGTGGGCTCAGGCAATCCACTCCCCTCAGCCTCCCAAAGGTGCGGGATTATAGGCTGAGCCACCGAGCCCAGCTGTGGCTGTCTCTTTTAGGCATTTGATACACCTTAATTATTTTTCATTCATTTTTTGGTCCAAAGTAATGATAATAACCTTCCAAAATTTTTTGCTTATTACTAAATAGGCAGAATTTAATACAAGTAAACTCATCTGATATTCTTTAATGCTTCAAACTTGCAGAAGTTCAAACTAAATAATTGTTGTTTCCTAAAATTTACTATATGCTTTATTATTTATTATATAGCATAAATTTTAATTTTGAGTGATTTAGCTTTTATATATTAAGAAATAAATGCAATCTGTGTTTTTATTAGAACATTTACACTTATGTTCAAAAGTATAAAAATATTTTTCCAAAATAAGTACTAAAAACTACTATGTGGCAACTCTGTACTTTGATTTCCTTTGTTTACAACATGTCAACACATAAATTTTCAGAAAATGTTTCACAATCTTAATTTTGCCATATAAATATGTGTTATTAAAAGAGATGTCACAAAAAGGAAATAACTATGTTCCAGTCAAAATGCTAAATATATTATATTCATTGTCTTATTTAATTCTCCCACAAATAGGATGATTTATTCTTCCCATTTTTAGAGATAAGACTTCTGAAGCTCAGAGTCTGAAAGATTAAAAACCGAAAGCCTCATAGCCAAAAAGTGGAAGAATTGAGATCTGAACTTATACCTTTTCAATAAGACCTTAAATTGTAATCATTGTGCTACAGATTTATTAAGATGGTAATACTGGTATTTTAAGAAGGAGATTTACTGATAATTACAGTTTGTGAAAATGTAAATTTTTACAGCCATAATAAAAAACAGTGTGGAACTTTTTCAAAAAATACAACTATAAATGACTCAGTAACCCTGATGTTGGGTGTATAACCCAAAGAATTGAAATCGAGATCTCCAACAATATTTATTTCCATGTTAATTGCAGCATTATTCACAATAGTCAAAGTATAGAAACAACCCAAATGTTCATCAAAACATGAATAAATAAATCAAGTGGTGCATATATGTTACATTAAAATATTTTTCACTTTTAAAATTAAGGAAATACTTCCATTTGCTACAATATAGGTGAACTTGGAGGACATTATGCTAAGAGGAATAAGCCGGACACAAAAGAACAAAGTGTGATCCCACTTTTTTTTATGTATAAAATAGTTAAACTAATAGAAGAGACTTGAATGCCAGTTACCAGAGACTAGAAGGAGGGAAAATCTGGGAGGTATTGATCAAAGAATGTCTAGTATCACTTATGCAAGACAAATAAATCCTAGAAATCTAATGTACAGTATAGTACATATAGTTGACAATATTGTATACATAAAAACTTAAGAGAGTAATCTTATGTTACATGTTATTATTAGAAACAAAGGGAGAGGAACTTTGAGAGATAGTTTTTAGGGCATTGTATATAGTGACAGTTTCAAGGCATGTCCTTATCTTCAAATGCATCAAGATGTATACATTATATACTTTTTTGTATGTCAATCATATCTCAATAAAACAATAAAGTTTCACCGGCTTTAAAAAAAGATAAATACGTAAAAAAAAAAAAAAAAGAAAAGCAACAGAGACTTAATGTTGCTGAATAAGATAAATATATAACTTCTATAAATGCATATTTTGTAATGGGGGTGTGTCCCCAATGCTAAGTAATCTAGCTCAATATGTTCTGTATAAAATTGTGGCATGTAGATAATTTTCATATAAGAATATATAAATATGCGTTATTACATAATGATGTAAAATTGATCATTGCATCAAAGAATCTCATAGAGCAAATTCACTATGCTTTCCACTACTCAGGTTTCTTAAGCTGGTATTTTTTCATACTATAGCCTTTAGTAAATGAAAGTTTATTTTGAATTTACAAATGAGTTCCTACATCTTTAGTTTCTCTTTCCACTACTGATCTATACTTGTATGTGCTACCACTTGTAATGCATTTAAAAATAATTATTAACTTTTTTCGTGTTGTGGTTATGTGGCTGAGAACCTTGATTCTGTAGAGGCCTAAAGTGAGAAAACTTCTTTAACATATTTTTTTCTGCGTATACCTATACTTTTGGCTAATGTTGTTAGTTTTGGTAAAATAATTAATTAAAAGCTCAATTGCATATTTTACATATATTTTAATTATTTTAACGGCTGTATTAAAGATAGGTAAGAATGTAAGCAACTATATTATATTTATAATTCTCTTGCCAAGTATTTGGTGATATCAATATGCATAAAAGGAAAGTAAAAACAAAGGCAGAAAAAGAACATCACAAAATTAATACAGAATGCTTAAACACAGAGGACAAGTGACCCAAGAGAAAATACCACTTCCTAATTGCTTTTTTTCTTCTCCATTTCTACAGCCAGCCAGTGCTCTTCCTTCCCTGAGACTTCACATAAAGCATTTTTATTAGAGACAGTGATATTCAGTCAACATAATGATGCCATCAGTTTGGCCAAATACCAAAATCAATGCCCTAGCTATTTGTCCAGCATCTGTGCTGCTGAAGACAAGGTTTTCTGTTGACTCCATAAATTAAAGATCAAGTAGCATACGATGAAGGCTGAAGAAGTTGATTCCCAGGGAAGCAATGAGGCAACGGTAGAGTTTGTTTGGTGTTTTTACTCCTGCTGTTGTAGTGAAACGTTTCTGAAGAATCATCACTCACTTTCTCTGTGCCAGGTCCATTCAGAGCAGCTGCTCCCATGACCAAGTGTGACTATCTGCTAATACATAAATGGTTGGTTCAATCTGAGTACTTACACTTTGTTTTGGTATATTTTAGCTTATTATCTAGTGAATTAGTTGCTATTTCTTTTTTATTTTAGCTTCTTCCATGATAATATTTCTAGTTAATGTGATCCAAGGTGGACACCATTTGACATGACAAGTTTATGAAGATGTGTTGATTTTCTGTTGTGTGCCAGGTGCTTATTTTGTGTTATTTAAGTCAATCCCTGCCATATAATAGGCATTATTTTCCACATTATTTTTGAGTTGAGCTGGTTGAAACTCAGAGAGCTAAGTCACTTGGCCAAGTCCAGCCAGTAAGCAGAGAAGTAAGAGCTAAATGCAGGTCTTCATGGTACCCAACCCCCATGGTCTTCCCATTGCAGTGAACTTAACTGACATCTGAAATATTGGCATTGTGCATTTTTGTATCTGAACTTAACTGACACTTGAAATATTGGCATTGTACATATATGTACATGTATGTACTGAAACAAGTTGTGTTTATACTTTTCAGTGCTTAACTATTGAACAAGAGGAACACAAAGGCTGCATCATGGAGATTATTGCTGAGTACAATAAATGAATACCCTGTTCCTATAGTTTCAGAGCCACCATGAAATTGAAGGAAAAAATTTCTATTAGGAAAATGGTTAGCTACTCTTCACCTTTTCTTTAGTTTGGAAATTCAGGGAATAAACCCGTTAAGCACTGTGTTCCTTGAAGGCAGAAACTGAATCTTATTTGTTGTTGCATTTTCAAAGCCTAACATAGTGAGTGACAGGAGCATCGAAGGAGTTCAGTGAACAATTGTGAGTAAATAAATGAATAATTTATGCTTACTGGGCCTCTTGACTTTAGCATCCCTCTACTGGTTCACTTGGATTGTGAAGAGTTGGCTTAATTGTTGTGAAGGTGGAAACAAGGGTTGTTCTTAAATAAAAATTACTCTCAACTATGTTGGAGCTCATGGCCTAGCTCAGATGAGTCAGTAGTGGCTTACTAGAGAGCTTCCGGAGAAGGACTTGGAGTCTACATTCACATTTTTAGAGAAAAATTGTGTTCAATAGTAAGTTCTGCTTCACTGAATCACTGCTAGTTCCAGAAAACAATTTATAATCTCTGCTTACATTTGTGAACAATATAAGGTAACAGAACTTTGATATTTTAGAAATTCTGTAGATGCATCTCTGATGGCTTTTCAACATATAAATTACTATGGGATATTTTTCTATTCTCAACAAGGAAATAAATAATGCAAAACAAAATATAGTCAGGATCCACATTTCTAACTGATGGTGAAACAGAAGCCATAACAGTCTGTTCCTTGTTCTGACTCCTTTTAGTCCTTTAAATATGTTGAATCTGCTTCTAGACCATTTTTCAGACCCTGAGTGATTGTGGCTATTGAGTAATAATGCATCATTAGTATGCTGTGGTTAGCTCACTTGATGTGCTACTTGAAAGATCCAGGGAAGAACAACCCATAAGCAGATTGGCTTTAATTATTAGAGGGAAAGGTACACTACTGCCAAGGTATTCCTGTTGGCACCAACATTGATTTTTTTTTGCAAAATTTTAATTTGCATTCTTAATTTTGGGTCTTTTATTCAGTTCACATTTGGCAATGCCCCTATTATTTGCATATATCTCCTTGGGGCAAGTCTTATATTCATCAACATCCTACATCTGGTTTTCAACCTTCCCTTCTCCCTTGGTATTTTCTTTCTATCACACAATAAATCCATCCTGAGTTCTGTCCATCCTTGGAAACCACCTGCCTTTCAGAAGCCAGATCCTCCCTCTGTGCTACAGTACAGAAGCTTAAAATACAGCAACAGAAAACATTTCTCTCAAACTGTGTCCTAAGTACTATTGTTAATGCCTTTTGTTCATATTTTAGTTTCAAACTGTTTGCAGAAGAAAGGTATTTTTTTATCTACTGATTTCATCTGAACAGAAAACAAAAATAAACTAATTATATAAAAGAAATGGATTAAAAATCAGAGTTGCTAGGACCTGAGAAAACTATCAAATTTAGGTAAAATGTTTCTATGCAAAATGACTATAATGGTAAAATCAAAACATTGAAATTATAAAAATTCAAGAATATATTCATTATCATATTTGTTTATTCCATTTCTATATTCCCAAGCAGGTTTATTATGACACAGTCTTAACATGTATTTGCAAACATACTCAGGGCAGGGAAAACAGAGCTTAGAGGAAGGAGAGAAAAGAGGAAAGAAGGAAATTTTTTTTTTCTTTTTTTATAATATAATTTTTTTTTTAATCTGTGGATGTAAAGTCTCTAAACTGGGGACCAGGTTAAAGAATGACCATCACTAACAATTACCAAGGCAGGGTAAGATGATTGAGTCTTTCAAGAAAAATAATATATATTTTTTGTAGCAAGAGATCAGACCAAGAGGAGGGGACTGAAAGAATCTCTAGAAGACCATGCTTTAAACTTGAATTTGAGTTAGTAATGAAACTAATTACTAAGAGTGAAAAGAAATCACTTGAAACTGGAAAGTGGCTGAATTACCTTTAAAGGAAAATTGCTTTTGCAACATGTTTTTGAAATGGCCACATAGATACTTTTTTTCTTCATTATTTGAATTTATTGTATAGTGTGCTGCTGAGGACAGCTTGTAACATGGAAGAAAGATTCCATTTGTTACTGTCACACTGAGCAGCTAGACATGGTTAAATTACTTGAAGGTAATTTTAACACCTTTCCCTCAAACACTTGAGCCAAGAAGAGATTAATCAAACTGCTTAGAAAAAAAGGCACTATACAAAGATTTTAAGATGGAGTACTTTCGTTTTAAAGTGTGGAGGTATTATTTTGTTCTTCATGTAAATGTTAATAAGTTGTTTTATATTTTATATGATAAACTCAGCATCTCTTTGTGGTATTTGAAATGGCATCTTCATGGAAATTTTAGAAATGCTTAATTATAGGATGCTGAGTATAGTGCATGCTATGCCAGTAAAACATTGTTTATTGCAGGCATACAAAATATATGTCAGTTGGAAGAATTTCTGAACTAGAAAATAAACCTCAGCTCTCATTCTGGCAGGTAAGATTGTATGTGTTTTAGTATTTTTCCCTCAATGTTATTTTGGGCCACTTATAAAGAGTTCAGTACTGTAAGCTGGGCAAGATGTCAAAAGTCCTTCCTTTTCTAAAAAGGATGAGTTTAATCAAAGACATAAACAAATAATATTGAAAATATCTAAGGAAAAATGCAGAAGAAGGTATATGTGAAGAGGTAGGGGAGAGAGGGTGAACTACAGCAGGAGAAAAATGACTATCTTCAGATACAATCTAGATAAACACTGTTTTTAGGTGTTTATTCCAAAGAAAAGCCAGCAGTGGGGAAAGGAAAGACCCTGGTGATTAACAAGGTTGCCTCTCACTGAGCCCTCGGGCTCATTGGCCAAGATGTAGTTTCCACATACAACTTATTTTTCAAAGGCCAGTTGGGTACCAGAAGCAAATAGCCAAGAGCAGGTTGCTGTCTAGTCAGGGGAAGAGAAGTTTCTGCATTTCTTGAGGATAATTCAAGAAAAAATTGCTCCTCTCACCCTGTTCTTATGTAAGGCAAGAAGAAAATAACACTGATCATTGTTTCATAGGCCCAGTTCAGACACAAAGCAACCTCCTTTTGCCTACCCAGGAAATTGCAGCTCTTTTTATAAGTTCCAGAACCACCTCCCACTGGCTTTGTAATTGCTGCATGAATAGGAAACCAACTTTTCAAATTCTTTCCTCATTCATTTATTGTGTATTTTATTCAGTCTTTTTTCTTTTTAATTCAAAAGATCTTTGTGGAGCCCCTGCTAATGTTCCTGGGTCCACAGTGATGAGCACTCTCCACTTCTGGAGATCACAGTCTTCAATATTATTTTTGGTCACTGGGATCTCTTCTATTTTCTTCCTTTGGGCTGTCAGTCAGTCATGTTGCTCATGAAACACTCATCCTCCTTTTATCAGTCTTTCCATGATCACATTTCTTGCTCTTCTCTTTATTTCTTTTTGGGGTATACTTTACCTTACAGTCACATGCTTCTATATGTGTGTGCCTGGAGATCCCTCAGGTATAGATGCCCTAGTAACTGCATTTCAAGTTTCTTGATTCTGAGATGACTGTCTGCAATTCTGACTCCTTGTGCTGTCAGTATCTAGATAAATACTTCACATATAATGAAGGAAGAAACATGTGACAGATGCGACCACCAGCAGGGTCCTTACTCCTTCCTAAAACTTTCTCTACATTACCTTGGTCAACTTTTAACTCCAGCTATTTTAAACTTAAACTTTTCTCCATTTATTTTAAACTTAAACTTTTCTCACATTTCATACCATACTTCCCTCACTATCTGTAGCTAATCCCTTCTATTTCATAGAGAAATAGAAACTACAATTGAGAAACTCTCTTTCTTTAAACTCCAACAAGCTGATATCTCTCCTCAAACTTTTAAAATCTTCTTTCCTTCAAAGAAGGAAATATTGACATCTCTTCTTCTTGGAGGATGTCAATTCTCCAGCTCCAGACAAAATCTGCTTCTTGAGATCTTAGTACTATCCTCTCCAGCCTTTTCTAGAAAATGTCACCACCATTTTTTTCATTGTTTTCTTGGGTCATCAACATCATTACAAAATAACTTTCCTTTTAGTATGGAAATATGCTTATTTCCCAAATCTTAAAATATACTTAAACCCTAACAATCTTATATTCTTTGCAGCCATATTCCAGAAAAAATAGTCCCTATCTGCCTACCTGCTGTTTTAATTCCTTAACTACTATCACTCCCATTTTCTACTACAATCGGGGTCTATCTACACACTCCATGGACATCTGCACCCTACATGGACTCTATTGCAATTCACACAATAGTCTGTCTACATGATCCATGGACTCTCCTCTCACCACAATCACCTTCTAGTAGTTAAATTCATAAAAAACTCTCCTCTCACCACAATCACCTTCTAGTAGTTAAATTCATAAGGACCTTTCAAGTTTGCTTTCCTTATAGTAATTAATTCTGTGAACAATTTTCTGGGGTTGCTATTTTGTTGATTTATTAAAACCCCTTGCTTTCTAGTTTTTAACTTCTAACTTTGCTTCCTTCCTTCCTCTTTCTTCCTTCCTTCCTTCCTCTTTCTTTCTTTCTTTCTTTCTTTCTTTCTTTCTTTCTTTCTTTCTTTCTTTCCTTCTTTCTTTCTTTCTTTCTTTCTTTCTTTCTTTCTTTCCTTGCTTTTCCTCATGCTTTTTTGAATGTTCATCTTTTTCTGTCTCATCTCTGTTGACAGTTTTACTTTTAGAAGCTTTCTTATACTATATTCTTTCTTGAAATTTCAAATAATGACTTTTGTTGCTAATTATAATGTCCAACTCTCCAATATGCTTATTCTCCAACTCTCTGATCCACATAGCCAATTGCTCCCGTATCACTCTGCTTGCATTTATCACAAGCATCTAACTGAGCATGTTTGTAACAAAATTAATTATGTTTTCTATCACAAAACTGTTCTTCCCAGTTAGTGGCATTTGCCCACACCAGAAAATAAGAAGACAGTCTTCGTTGCTTCAACTTCTCTTTTATGACCTGCATCCAACTGATTAGTGAGTTCTAAATATTCATCTTAATAGCTCTAGTGTTTGTGTTTTCTTTTCCCTCTTCTGTGGCATTATTGAAGTAAGGTTCTCTTTATTAGGAATTACCTAATTACTTAAGCAAGCTTTTATGTCAGTGGTTCTCAATTTTGTCTGTACAGTAATCAGTTAGGGAGTTTTCAAAATCCCTGATGCCCAGGCCACAACCCCGACCAGTACACTAGGATCTACAGAGATGAGATTCAGGCATCTCAATGTACAATGATAATGAAAATCATGGTTCTAAGCAGCTTCTCTACATCCAAACTCGTATGACTTATGATGCTGTTAGAATGTTTTTTCCACAATGCTAGCCATGCTTCTCCCTTTCTTAAGACCACTGAATAACTCTCTGTTACCTTCAGGTAAAAACTAAACTCCCTAGCATACTCTTATTGTTCTTTATGTCTTATTAATTCATCTATTAATTTTTAATATCTATTACTTGCATGTAATAAGTAATTTAAAAGATGCAAAATAGTATACTTGGGGGAGAGAAAACTTCCCTTTTATCAATTTCTCAACCTCCAGACTCTCATCCCAACACTATAGGCAACTATTATTCCCAGTATCCCTAACAACATATTCCTCGTATATTTTCTTTTAAAATAAGAAAAATATACTACTATAATACTGTTCTGTTTCATACTACCTTCACTTAACAATATGTCTAGGAGTTACATTTATTCCAACATGTAGAGGGTTAGTTCATGTTGTATATGGTTGTGCAGTCTTCCATTTTAAGCATGTAAAAGAATTCATTTAGTGGAAACTTGATTTAGGTTGTTCTGATCTTTGGCTATTGAAAACATGAATACAGTCAGCAGCCTTGTACATGTCATTTGTGTATGTGCCAAAACATATTCATTTTACATATTGATAGAAATTGCCAAATTATCTTTTACTGAGGTGTTGCCAAATTACATTTCCACCAATACCTGTTCCCCATACCCTTTCCAACATAGTGTACTGATAAACTTTTTGATATTTTCCATTGTGTGCTTATCACAACATGAATTAGAATGAATATACTTTCAAATCTTGAATAGACATGTACATTTCTTTTCTTTTTTATGAATGGTCTATTCATTATTTTCCCAGAGCTCTTCTTTTTTACAATTTCTTTTAAGATTCTAAATAGAAAGATTGTTAACTTTTTATAAAGAAGTATGGGGTAGTTGCTATGATTTGAATGTGTTCCCAAAGTTCATGTGTTGGAAAATTGGTCGCCAATGCGACAGTGTGTTTGGAAGTGGGACACTTATGAATGGATTAATGCCATTATGGAAAAAAAGTGGCTAGTCACTGCAGGTGTGAGCTTGTCATACACGTGAGTTTGGCCTCCTCTTGGGCTCTGTTGCTTTTCTGCCTCTACCATGGAATGATGCAACTAAAGGCTCCCGCCCAGTGTGGAGACTTGGATATTGGACTTCATAATTGTAAGAAATAATTAAAAAAAAAATTACCCAGTCTGTGGTTTTCTGCTATAACAGCATAAAACAGACCAAGACAGTAGTGGTGGGAGGAAAAACCTAAGTGTATATTTACAAAGCAAACAGGACAGATGAATAGAAGGAAGAAAAAAGCCTCATAGGCGTCTGATTACAACTGGTTTTCTTCTGCCTTAGCCCTGAGTATCATGGGTGGGAGAGAAGACACTGAACAAATGCTTTCTTGCTTAAAGAGCTGTTCTGACCTGTGGGTAGCCACTCTGGAATAAATACCTCCAGGAAGAATACACAGACACGTTTTTATCTGAACATCAAAGAAACCATAGTTAGTTTTTGTGCCATGCTTTCTCTGCCTAGCTATATACTAACAAAAACCAGACTGAAAATTTTAAACAAGAGAGATTTTTCAAAAGAAAGTGCTACTGTTTACCTATTCCCATACAAAGTCTAGGCCTAGGGGAACAATGGCAAAATGGTTGAATTTATTTTCCCATAAATCTGTATTAAAATGTTGTTATTATGTCTGTATTCCATAAAACCAATCTTATAAGTAGTTATAAAAAAAGCACATGATTTGTGAGAAATATTTGTAGGTTGTCAAGTTTATATTCTCATACAAAGAAATGCTTGCTTAGGGATGTTTTAAGTAAAATTAGACCTAATTAATATTTTGGCAAATTTCAGTCATTGCTATATTTGATATAATGCTCTCTCTGCATGCTAAACCTACATGGGCAAAGAAACATCAAAAATAGATTTCTCAGTATTGATCATAAGTCTCTTTTCTTTTTTTGCCAAAATGCTCAAAAATGAGAATGAGAGAACTTAGGATTCAGAATGGGGTTGGAGGTAAAAAATCAGATCTAATGCATTAGCCATCTCTACTGAGAGTGAGATTTTGGAGTTGTTCTCTGAACCCCTAGTTAAGACATCTACTTTTTTTTCTTAGGTTTAACTTGTTTTCCACTTTGTTTAAAACTCCTCCTTAAGTAACCAGTTGACACTTCTCATATAAATAAGCACAGCCCATTAATATCACTGTACTATTGAAATGATCAGAAATTTTCTTCATGAAGTTCAGTCTTATGGTATATGGAGTATAATACATAACTATTTTTTTCTCCTTTTTAAGCCGATTTTTATTTTTGGATGATGAAACATGTGCTCACTATTAGCTCTCTGTTATTTTTTTCTTCCTCCATGCACTTCTTAAATGGTTGCCTTTTTTGGTTTGGTTCACAGCTTTCATCTCACTCTATATACTTTACTCATGTTGCAGGGTCATAAAATTCACTCATGCTACACTTCAGATGTGCAGAAAAATTGAAGTTCCCCAGACTCCCATCTGCTGGTTAGAGGGAAATTATATTTTAGTTATATTTGCTTTAAAAGTTGGTGTGACTGAGAAGTGTTAATAATCTCGTATCATGAATTCCAAGAATTAAAAAAAGATACCTGTATCATCTTCCAATTTCTTTGTCTTTCACAGTTTATTTTATGAAATGGAGATAGCAATATGGCTTGTGAAACCTTGTGAAAGGGGGTATGAGTCATGGTCACAAGTGCCCTGGCGCGCCCTCCTTCCTTCTAATTTTGTTCTCTGTGGCACATCAAGGTTCACTGGTTTTCGTGAAGCATATTACTGACCCTGCAGACTTCTCTGAGGATGGTCTCTGGCTTCCATTTGGCTTCCAGTGAGTGATATTTCCTTTTGTCCAAACTTTTTTTTTTCCCTCAGAATGTTTGGTTTCTTCAATCCATATTCTTTATATTTGTGATGTCCCCTTTCCAGGTCCACATGGTTCCCTGCGCTTTAGAAGTTCTGTTGCCTTCACTCTGCTTACTGGATTTTGAGATCTTTTTTAGGGTTGAAAGTCCCCAAAGTGGGACTTACATCCTGAGAGATGAAAAATGTCCATTACTCCATACTTCAAGCATCTGCCAGTGTGCTGCAGAGAGCTGATTCTGGGTCTTGGTTTTTTGCTACTTGCAGGTCTTGCAGGGCTATGTTCCCTTTCTAGGTTTTGGGTAATCTACTTCTCTTCCCAGGGGGTCCAATCTCTCTTTCCTCAAATATACCCTCCCCCTCTGCCATCCTCATCTGGGACATCTGGCATAATCTTTGTGACTTCTACATGAAATCTACTTATTGACATCTCTGTGTCTATTCAGTCTCTTAAATGTAACTTCAACAAAATAAAATTATTGATTACTTATACCCCACTGAAAACGTTTTTCCAGATGACCCAGTCTTCAGCCATCCCCACCCAACCTCCTCATCCCGTAACTGGAATTGCTTATGTCAAAACCCAGAAATTATCTTGTGTCTGTTGCCCTCCTCTTTCAACCCTGGCTTATATTCAGTGTATCAGCAAGTACTGTCAAGCTTACCTCTGAAAGTGAATTCTAAGATCAGAATTCATTTCTCCCATATTCATGATTACTTACTAACTTATTCTAAGTCATGGCACTTTCTTAGTAATTTCCAACTTATTCTAAGTCATGGGACTTTCTTAGTAATTTAAAATTTAGAAATTTTAGTAATTTCTCAATTACTCAAATTGCCCCCTTTTCCCTCATTGGCCCTATACCGTTGCTTGTCATACTCAGGAAAAAGATCCAAGTTCATTACCCTGGCCTTCATGATCTCATCCTTACCTCCTTCTGTGTCTTCTCCTTAAGTCACTTTACTCCTCCTGTATCATGATTCAAAGGCACTGAGCTTCTTTCGGCTCTTCAAACACACTAGCTCATTCATGGCCCAGGAACTTTGTACTAACGATTTCCTCCTCCAGGAAAGTTATTCCTTGTACTTGGCATGAAGAGTTGACTCTATCTTATACTTTCAAACTCAGCTCAAGTATTATGATCTTCTGGAGGCTTTATCTAATGACGAAAACTAACCACATAGTGATTGGCTATGACTTTTATTTTTTTTCTTCTGTGTAACATTCAGCATCATCTTATGTCCTCAGTAGTGGTTTGTTTATATCCTATTTAATCTTCCATCCTCATTTTATGTCAGAAGTGGCCAAAACTCAGAGAAGGCACTCAAAAAAATTCATGAAAAGAGTAAATAAATGAATATATGAATGTGGGCTTTCACAAAACAGAGTGTTCTTCAAATAGCTTCTGCTTTGGCACCTAAAATGTCACTGAGGTTAAGACCTGTCTTTTTGGAGAGAAAGGAAGAAAAAATATAGTACAAACAAATATCTAAATGCTTTCTGTCCTCTGTGTCATAACTATATTTAAATAGATGAAACAAGATAAAACTATGTGACTTTCACATCCTTAAAGCTAAGTGGACATAAGAAAATCTCTGAATACTTGTGATCCTTATTTTCCTCATCTTTAAAACTGGAATAATAAATCCTTCCTCATCATTGAGGTTTGAAAGCAAACAAAATTGGGTAGATGTAAGTACTTTATAAAGTTTTAAAAATAAAAGCTAACTTTTGCAGCACATTACAATCACGTCCCAGGAAGAGTGGATCATAATAGAGACAGGTTATAGGTTATAGATGCAGAAAACAGTTTAAAGCATAGAGTCTCACATCGTTAGGGTGACCAAATGTATTAGGGTTCTCCAGAGAAATAGAACCAATAGGTGATACACACACACACACACACACACACACACACACACACACACACACACACACACACACACACACAATATCCTTTACACACACACCGGCACTCAGCTTTTCAGTATATGAGAGGATTTATTATGGAAATTGGCTCATGTAATAATGAAGGCCAAGAGTTTCCATAATCTTCCCTGTGAAAGGCAGAGAAATAGAAAAGCTGGTGGTATAACTCAGTCTTGGTTCCAATGTCTGAGAACCAAAGGAACTGATGGTGAAGTCATGGCTCAAGTTCAAAGGGCAAGGAACCAGGAGTCCTGACGTTTGAAGCACAAAAAGATGAATGTCTTACAGCTCAAACAAAGAGAGTAAATTTGTCCTTCCTCTAATTTTTTTTGACCTTATTCACATTCTCAAGGGACTGGATAATACCTGCCCACATTAGTGAATGTGACATTCTTTATCTACTGATTCAAATGTTCATCTCTTCCATAAACACCTTTACAGACACACCTAGACTTTTTATTTATTATCTTTTTTTACCATATACCTTGGCATCTCTTAACCCAGTCAACTTGACACATGCAATTAATATCACACCAACCATCTGGCTTTGTCAAAGACTAAAGGGTTTCCTGGAATGTGAGCCTTTCTGTGTGTGCAAACTGGTATCATGTGGTAACTCTGGCTTCACTAGGCTCTGCACTAGTCAAAACATCTTAAGAAACCATCTTCAATTTCATGGTCCGTAAATACAAGGTACTAAGATAAAGAAGTGTGAATTTGTAGGAGGCTGAAATTTATTTGGAAATATATATTTCCAGAGTCTGGAAACTTGCCAAATGAAGAAGAATGAAAGGACCAGAATCTGTTTTATGTGGAAAGGAGAGTTGCACATCAGAGAGTGTTGGTGGAGAAGATTCAGGTAATGAGGGCATCATAACTAACTTTCAAATATACATACATATATTGATATAGACATATATACACATTCACATATGTATGTATATTTATACGTGTGTGTATTCTTACAGTTTTCTGTAAATGTTCATGTTGCAGGACTTTTTAATTCTGCTGTGACCAACCACCTCAGGTTCTTGTCTCACGACCAAGAAGATTAAGGAACATGGACACCAAAAGGATGAGTGAAAGAAGGAGCTTATTAAGCAACAAAGCTCTCCAGAAAAGAGAGGGGTCCTGAAATAGGTTACCTGCAGTAGGGAGGTGTTCTGGGTTTTTCTCTCTCTCTCCTAGGGACATTTTTCTAATTTGCAGCTAACCTGCCTTTCACCTTCCTGTTTCCTGGTCCTTATCTTTACTGTGTGTGTGTGTGTGTCCTTGTCCAAAGTGACTCCATCTTGATTATTACCTATAAGTAACACAGAAAAACCCACTCAGGGTGGGGAGGGTGGTAAACTCTCAATGCTAATGTCATGTTAATGATATTATAATAAGCTTAGGTCAAGCTAGGCACTTAGTTAAGCTAGCACACCTATGTACCTGTGTTCAAATGGCAACAATTCCCTTTGAACAAAACATCCTGGCTTAAGAGGATGTTCTTAACCACATTAACTACACTTTCAATTGCTAATTATATAATGGGGGCGTGCAGGGGTGTTACCTTTCCTCAAGGCACTCTCTCTGACTACCTCCTTACTCAGTCATATATATGTATATGTGCGGTGTGTGTGTGTGTATGTGTGTGTGTGTGTGTGTGTGTGTGTGTGTGTGTGTGTGTGTGTGTGTATTATTACAATGCTCTAGTTATTTCAAGAGATCAGAAAGTAAAACCAGCAGTTAGAGTTAGACAGGAATATTTCAGCTCAAACTATAGGAGTAATTTTGAACAACATTCTTCAGTAATGAAATGGAATACCATCTACTTCTGCATTTATTTAATGGTGACTACGTGCCAGATACTTTGTTAGGTAATGAGAGTACGAAAAACAAGAGAAGTGCCATCTTTGCATAGCCACATTTCTTGGCTCCATCTGTCTCATCATTCCTAAGACCACCATCTCCGTAAAAAGCATCATTATCTTCCATTCTCCACCTGGCCTGCCATTGGTACAGTGCATCAAGACATCCTTCATCCAGTAACTAGAATGGTGTACTTAAAGTACTAATAGGATCTTTTCACTGCCTATTCAGTCCTTTTGATTGATGGTACCCTCTGGTATTAAAGTAAAGGTGAACAAGTTGGAGAGTGTAGATGTGACCGAAATATCTCTGACTTGTTGGTACCTTGTGGCACCATCTTTATTGCTCCTATCTCACCAGTTCATTGGATTTTTAGATAAGCGGAATTGGACTCTTGCTTGGGTCCTCATATGCCACTCACCACCTTCCTTCCTCAGGACCTTTGCACAGTCTGTTTTCTTTGGCAGGAATGCTCTCACTACTGCTTCGCTCTTCTGTCTAATCAACTTAGTGTTTAAGTTGACCCTAAGATAATGGGGAGACACTTGAGGGAGTGTTCTCATTATGCATGTTCACATTAGGCTGAGCTTCTCTTTTATAGCACTGATTTTGACTATAATTTAATAACTCATTGTACTCCTAATTTAATATTATAATTAATAATAATATCATAATGTCATAATTCATGCAATCATTCAGTTGAAGGACATGAAACAATTCTAGGCGTCATAAGGCATTAATCCTATCTGCCTTTCTTATTTTGTTTCTGTGTATTTCTTTATCTCAGCATAATTCTTGATACATATCGCATATTCAGTTAATGTTAAATAAACAAATGGCAAATGAAAAAAATGAATGAATGAATGAAATTCAGAGAACTTCTAGGAGCTCACACTGTACTAAGGAAAACTCATGTAAAAATTATATGCAGAAATACTAATATATGACTTTCTTTTCCACTAAGCATCGCTGAAGCATATAAGATAGAGGTTATTATTATGACTTGACAGAGAAAAAACTGAAAGCCCTAAAGGTTCAAGTATTGTGGCCACAATTACATAGAAACAAGAATAGAGCCTCTGCTAGAACCCTGATCTTTCTATTTCAAATCCTTTGCTTTTCCCTTTGCTCTACGTTGTCTCTTTTGAGGTGAGAGGATAAAGGCAAAGGGCACACAAAAACTCAACAAAGAATCTGGGGAAACTCTTTAGTTGTAGACACACACTAGGCAGTGACTATGCTGTAAATCTCCCCATCTACTACACAAAACCATTTGATAACTGCTCTTCGAGAAAAAACACCTGCTGAGATATGAGTAACCATGTGAGGTTGTGTACAAATCTGTGAATGAAAGATCGGCATCACTGGTAACTGACAACAGACCTCTCACTCTTGATGGTGTGCATTAAATTATCACAACTGGCCAGTTATCAAACTTCTAATTGCAAATCTTTAAAAGAGAAATTATTTATGTTTAACACTCTGGTGAACCTGTGAATTCACACAGTTTTCTTAAATTCTCCAGAATGTTTTAATTATCAGCTTGGAGAATTATTGTATTCACTCATTTAATCTTCACAATCCTGTGACTTAGGTTTAGTTACTAAATGAGAAATAGGAAGTGATTTGTCCAAGGTAGTACAACCCGTAAATCATGCAGCAATGACCGCAAACTCAGATTTTCTGACTCCTAGTAGCTGGCACACTGCATTATGACACTCTCCATGCTTTTCAAAAGCATTGTACCTTGCAGATAATGATCCTGAATAAATTTTTATGAAGTATATTAAGAGGAAGGTGCTATTTGAATTAAAATGCTCAATCAAAGACTGCTACGTGTTTGAAGTTGAGAAAACCTCTAAAGCAGTGGTCTTCAAATCCCAACATGGGTATGGTTTACTTGCGATCTTACACCTGGAAATTCTGGTTCCAGTGGGGCCTTATGAGTCTGCACCTCTAAACAGCCCAAGAGGTGATTCTCAGGTACATTGTAAGGTGCATAGGTGAATACTGCTCAGACTCAGGTGCTATGATTGTTTACCTCTAGACTGGTGGTTCTCAGTCCTGACTGCACATTATAATCACTTGGGTTTTTAAAAATTATATATTGTTATTAAGGCTACATGCTAAGAGATTCTGATTTAATTCGTCTGGAATGAGACCTACTTAAGACTATTTTGATAAAGATTTTTAGGTGATTCAAAAGTGAAACATGGGCTTTAGAAGATAGATCAATTGCTGAAGCCACGTATATTACCTTTGCCTCTAGATTAAAGCAGGAGTTAAATTGAAGAAGTTTCGATTGCCTTTCTGCTTCTAAGGCATAAACAAAATTAAAAGGTATTTTACAAAGATAATAAAGTACTTCATTGCAACAATATGGCAACAGTCATGTGCTTGAAGATTAACATATAATCCACTACTTAAGAGACATTTTAAAATTAATTATGAAGGCCACTTTAAAGAGATATGGAGAAGCAAGCTAGTGCTTGGAGTTAACAACCAAGACTAAAGAAAACGGATTTGTAGTTCCCAAATCAGCAAATTATCTATGTGACTACTTTCATAAGAGCTTTTGATTAGGATGTTTATATTTTGATGAAAACATATAGAGGAGTATCACTGTATAACTTTTGGGAGGTGAGATTATCTTTCATGACTGTAGACAACAGTAACAACAATAACAACCACACACACACACACACATACGCTCTTAAATTTCAGATCACATGTCATTCTATCAGCAAAAGTCTAAATTTTAAAGCAGATTGCTGATACTCAGTTCCATGTTGCTTACTTAGTTTTGGTTAGTTGAAAAGGAATTAATCTTTTCCAGAGTCAAATAAATTGCTACAAAGGCAGTGATTCCTTCTAGAATTAGTATTTTGCACATTTGGTGTATATAATCATAAACATTTCTGATATCTTCCATGGATAGAAACTATGTAAGATGCAAAGCAGAGAAATATATGGCTGCTACTTCCAATAGCAAACAAAAGTTTGTAGAAGAGTTGGAGCAGCACATTTCACACATGGGAAACAGGTCAAGAACACAGCATCCTAGAAATTAAGAGTACTGAAGGTCTTATCTTGGTGTCATTATTTACTAGCCTCATAATCTTGGCCAAGTTTATGATAAAAATGTAGAGAACACAATAATCACTCCCTCCTGATTTTTTTTTTTTACAGTTTGAGCTATGTATTCATGAACATCACTTAAGGTATAGTTTACTAAATCTAAATGTGTTCTGTGAAAGACTAAAGGTCAAATAGGTTGAGAAAACACTGTATATTTATTCCCATGTTAGAGATTTACAATTTACATTAGTATATTCAAATACCTGAGAAATGCAATCGTCAAAAAACTTGTTCAACTTTGTTTAACCTGTTTCCAAAATGGATTCATCCTTCATTTTCATATTTGTTAATACATAAATAGTATTCTTCAGAAGAAACTGAATAACTTGACATTTGGAAATCAGTAGAACCATAGTATTTATTGTTTTAAAAAAAGAAAAAAAACCTTTAAGCAAATTAAAATAAGCACAGTTTATTGGTACAAAGAATGTTTCATGAATTGAGTAGCTCCCTAAAGAGGTGATAGAGAAAGCTCAGCCCGGCAGTGCCAGAACTGCACTTTTATAGACTGGACACAAAAACAAAGTAAAGAAATCACTTTGCTGGCTGCAGCTAGACATTTGCCCTAGTTGGTTATGGTGTGACAAGTTGGCTGCCTGTGATTGGTTGAAACCCAGATGCTTATGATTGGTTGAAACTCGGCAGTTTGTTATACTCCTGTATTACCTTTCACTGTGTTTACATACTGTTAGGCTGCAGTTTGCTAAGGGATTTAAGGTACGGGAACAACCACCGGCCAAATTTAGCTCAATTTAACATTATATAAGAAAATATCAAAATATTAACAGAAAATGAAGGGGGGGGAGAATCCTATGGATGAGACTGACAAGGATAGTTTATAGAGGATTTAGGTTTGAGACTGTGTTAAGTAGCTATCTAATATTAAAACTATTTATCAAGTACTTTATAAATATTTACCAAGAATATGCAAGATGGAGGAAGGTTTTAAGCATTGTGGGTTTATAGGACTTAATATCAGTTAATTTAGGATCTAGAACATGAGATAAGACAAAAATATAATACAATGTGGCAAGGGGAGAATGTGCTAAAAAATTAAAATACCATGGGAAATCACTTGGTAGAATTCCAGAAGCAGAATTGCGTGTGTAAACAGGAAATATCTATATATACATTAAATTGTCCTTACTTTAAATTAAGCTTACAATTTATTCTGTAAATTAGATTTATTAGTCTATCAAATTATGTGTGACACAGTAAGTTTTGGTAATTGACTATACTGCCTAAGTGTGTTCTAAATTTGAAGTACATTCTCATCCTCAGTCAGTATCCAGTTTAAAAAAAAAAAATACTAAGTAATATCCATAAAAATGTAATTACCACATTTCCAATTATGATTATTGAGATGTTAGAGCTTTATAGATATTAGTTATTCCTTTTATTTAGATTTTAGGCTATTAAACCATATTTCTATATATGCTCAGAGAATTCTATTCTCTTCATATATGAGTCTAATTTTAATTAATTAAATGCATACAACAAAAGATAAAATTTAGTGTAATATAACTTCTGTTGTGCATCTAGAAAATTAATTTAAAACAACTTAATTAAATTATTTAAAAGTTAATTTTTATAAGCTAAAATAGTCATTTGGGTCTACATCTCACAGTCAATACACAAAATACACAATATTACCAATTTTAGGTCTATTTCATAGTAATTAGCAATTTCTAAGTTTTTAAATCTGGCACAGATTATCATTGTCATTATTATCACATCTTATTATACTCTTACAGAAAGCCTTAGTAGGAGAATGTATGGTTTCTTCCATACTAAACCAGTGGCTCTTTTCTCTCCCTTTAAAATTTAAGTCACTGAGGATACCAGTGACTTATATATAGCATGTTTACCAGATTGATACTTGTAGCTTTGAATTTCACTCTCTAAAGTTAGTGATTGCCTCCTTGCGAAGGTTTCTGAGTGAATGAATGTTAAAGCTATGGAGGGAGAACACTTAGGTTCCAATCACAGATAATATGTGAGTTCTGAAATAATAGTTGCACCTGTTTAGCATCTCATCCACTTCGAAATTGCAAAATAGTGTGTAGAAATTCACACTGTAAACTTTTATTCAAGAAGCAACATAAGAGTTTAATATACAATCAAAAGAAACTTTGGATATTTTGAAAAATTCAACAAGCCACAGCCCATGCTTGGAGTTTTGGTAGAAAATTGTGAGTGCATCTCTGCTGGGAAGCCAGGAATTGTAGGTCACTGGGGTATCTCCTTGACACTATCAAGTGCTGATTCTGACTTTAAGAGTAGTGGAGAGACTGGTGAGAAGAAATGGCATTGACAAGTGCTTTGCATATCCTCCCAGACCCTAGTACCCATAGAAGACAGTCATTTCCGATCCTAACTCACAGGTGATTGCCTAAAAATCTGCCGGCCGTCACTGATTTGGTGAATAACCGAATCAAGATTTGCAATCTAAACTTTAGTGGAGAGGAAACTACTCATGACCAGAACTGAGAGGTGAGTGTGGCATGTATAGGCTCAAACTCAGGGTATGAGTATTAGGTGTTCCCTTCCTGAAACGAGACTGGGAGGGGTGTGATTGGGAGCCATAGTTTTTGCCCTGGACAGGTCGTTTTTTTGTCCGGGAGCAGTTTTGCTGTATGAGGACAGGCTGCTTGTGACTTGGCTGTTTCAGTTTCCATCTAATGGTGGGCTGAAGGAAGGAACCCTGCTGGGTCGAGTATGAGAACCAGGTTAGTCTGACTGCCTCTTGCCAGGATGTGGAGCCTGGGATGACTCTTCTTCCCCATGCTGACTCTTTGGAGGTGCAGAGGTTACTCCGCCCTTCCCTGGAGCATTGCCCTATTGGCCCAAGAACTGCCTCCTGACTAGTCTGGGGCTGGTGCTTGCATCCTCTGTTGGAAAGCCTGAATATGGGTTTGCTGGGTCCATCCCATCTAGCTTTATCTCCCCCCTACTCCCACCACACTCTCTTAAGAGGCAGAACAGGAAGCCAGGGCCCCTGGGAGTTCCAAGTCCCAGAGGATCTCCTGGGCCATTAGAGTACTTTTTCTGGTTAGCAAACTTCAAGCATAAACCCTTCTGCCATCACCACAGCTGGCTCTCACCTTCAAGCACCTAGCAGGGGTCCTCAAACTTTTAAAACAGGGGGCCAGTTCACTGTCCCTCATACAGTGGGCGGACTATAGTTTAAAAAAAAAAAAATATGAACAAATTCCTATGCACACTGCACATATCTTATTTTGAAGTGAAAAAACAAAACGGAATAAATGTCCTTGGCGGGCCGCGTGTGGCCCGCGGCCGTAGTTTGAGGACCCCTGATACTGTATAGGAGGTAAAACACACAGCCCTTTACAATATCTGCTGACACAATTGCAAAGCACTTGGGAGAAGACAAGCTTTGTGAAACCTCTTCTACCATCATGACCCACATGACCATGGCTATTCAGGAGATTTTGTGCTCACTCACTTACCTGGTACGTTACTACTATAAATGACATTTGAGAAAGTCAAAAACACTAAAACTATTTACAGCCAAAGAATTTATACAGATCTTTGCTTTGCTACTGAAAGCACCCAGAGGCAAAGCCAAATAACCCTACTCAAAAAACATTGTCACATCTCAGAGACTGGGGAGAAGGCCTGCCCACGTGAAAGTAGATTCACAAATAAGAAGTAACAGTTTCTCCAGGTGAGGGGCAATCAGTGAAACAATTCTGGTAGTATGAGAAAACCAGGTATTATGACACCCTTCAAAGGATAAAACTAACTCTCTAGTAAAAGATCCTAACCAAAATAAAATATTTGAAATACCAGATAATTTGAAGTACTGATTTTAAAGAAGTTCAGTGAGATCCAAAATAAATCTGAAAATCAGTACAAAATAATTAGACAACCTTAGGATATATATAATACATTTATCAAAATGATGGATATAAAAAATTCTAGAAATAAATATTTATTGAAAGAATTACAAAATACAGTTGTAAGCTTCAAGAATAGACTAGACCAAGAAGTAGAAAAAAAAATCTCAGAATTTGGAGACATATCTCTCAAATTAGTCCAATCACAGAAAAATAAAACAAGAAAAAATAAACAGAGCCTTTAAGAAGCACAGGACTACATTGCAAAATGTTTTAACCTGTAATTCATAGGTATTCCTGAGCAATAAGAAGAATCAAAAAGTTTAGAAAACCTATTTGAGAAAGTAATAGAAAAAAATTTCCCTAGTCTAGCAAGAGATCTAGATATATAGACGTAAGGGGTTCAAGGAACTTCAGGAAAATATATTGCAAGAAGGACTTCATCATAACATATAGTCATCAAACATCATCACATCATACAGTTATCACATTTTTTCCTGTGAAGGAAAATAATTATAAAGTCAGCAGAGAAAATCATCTAGTCATCTATAAAGAAAACTTCATCAGACTAACCAGCAGACTTCTCAGCAAAAACCTTACAAACCAGAGGAGATTGGGATTCTATTTTCAAATGCTTAAAGAAAAATACTGGAAACTCTGAATTTTGTATCTTGCTAGAATAAGCTTCATAAATGAAGGCAAAAATAAAGTCTTCCCCAAGTAAGCAAATGCTGAGAGAATTCATTACCACTATACAACTTTACAAGGAATGCTCAAAGAGTTCTTAATATGAAAACTAAAGGTTAATACTCACCATCATAAAAACCCATGAAAATATAAAGCTCAAAATTATTGTAAACCAATTCCACAAAAAAAGAAGTATAGGCCAGATATGGTGGCTCATTCTTGTAATTCCAGCACTTTGGGATGCCGAGGTGGGGGATGGCCTGAGCCCAGGGGTTTGAGACCAGCCTGGGTAACATAGTTAGACCATGTCTCTACAAGAAAAAAAAAAAAAAAATAGCCGGGAGTGGTGGCATGCACCTGTAGTTCCAGTTACTTGGGAGGCTGAGACAGGAAAATCACTTGAGTCCTGGAGTTTGAGACCAGCCTGGGTAACATAATAAGGCCTTGCTGCAATAGATAAATGAATGAATAAACAAACAAATAAATAAAATTAGCTAGGTGTAGTGATATGCACTGTAGTTCCAGCTACTTGGGAGGTAGGAGAATCACTTGAGCCCAAGAGGTTAAGGCTGAGGTGAACCATGATTGTCTCACTGCAATCAAGTCTGGGTAACAGAATGAGATGCCAAATCAAAACAAATAAATAAATATAAAGAAGAGAAAAAAAGCACATAGCAACATGACACAGCCCAACTAAACCCACAGAGATAATAAAGAAAAAAGAATCTACAAAACAACTATATAATTAATATTATGACAGCAACAAAACCTCACATATCAATATTAACCTTGATTATAAATGGATTAAAGGTTCCACTTTAAATAAATAAATAAATGGACAGAATGAATTTTTATTTTATTTTATTTATTTATTTATTTATTTTTGAGTTGGAGTCTCACTCTGTCGCCCAGAATGGAGTGCAGTGGCCGCTCCCGGCCACCGCAGCCTCGACATGCTGGGCTCCGGCAATCCTTCCATCTCAGCCTTCCGAGTAGCTGGAATTACAGGTGCGCACTACCACACCCGGCTGATTTTTTTTTTATTTATTGTAGAGATGAGGTCTCGCTGCCCAGGCGGGTCTCGAACCCGCGGGCTCAGGCAATCCACTCACCTCAGCCTCCCAAAGGCGCAGGATCACAGGCTGAGCCACCGAGCCTGGCCAGAATGAATTTTTAAAAATGATCCAAATATATGCTGCTTACAAAAACTTACCTTACTTATGAACACATGTATACACTAGGTTAAAGAGTGGAAAAGGTATTGTATGCAAACAGAAACCCAAACCAAGAAGGAGTAGCTATCCTTATATCAGATGAAACAGACTTTAAGTCAACAACTGTAAAAGAAAAAAAAGACAAAAATGTCATTATATAATGATAAAGGAATTAATTCAACAGGGAGATATAACAACCTTAAATACATACCTAAAACCAGAGCACCCAGATTAATAAAGCAAACATTACTAGGCCTAAGAAAAGATGTAGACAGCAATACAATAGTAGCAGGATACTTCAATACCACACTGACAACCCTAGACAGATTATCAAGGCAATCAACAAAGAAACACTAGAATTAAATTGGACTTTAGATCAAATGAACCTAAGAGACATTTACAGAACACTCTGTTCTACTACTGCAGAATATACATTCTTCTCTAAGTTCATGAAACATTTTTCAAGATGACCATATATATAGGTCATAACACATGTTTCAATAAGGAACTTTTGAAACTATACAAATACATGTAAATTAAACAATATGCTCCTGAATGATCCTAGTATCATTGATATATTTTAGACAGACATTTTTAAAAGAAAGAATTGGAATGAATAAAAATAGACAAACATCATACCAAATCCTCTGAGATACAGCAATATCAATGTGAAGAGGGAAGTTTATTGCATTAAATGCCTACATAAAAATATATATATTACAAATTACACCCTTTAACCCACTTCAGGTATCTAGTAAAACAAGAACAAATCAAACCCAGAGCTAGCATAAAAAAGAAATTAAATTAAATTTAACAAAACTAAATTAAATAAAAACAAAATTAAATTAAAATTGAAAAAATAATGCAAAAGATCAATGAAAGGAAATGTTGATTCTTTGCAAAGATAAAGAAAATCAATCAACTACTAGCTACAATAAAAAGAGAGAGAGGAGATTCAAATAAATATAATTAAAACTGAAAAACAAAATATTACAGTTGAACATCACAGAAATACTAAAGATTATCAGAAACTACTATGAACAACTTTATGCTTGCACAGGAGGAAACCCACAGAAAATGGAACAATTCCAGAAAAAATGCAACCTTCCAAGAATAACCCAGAAAAACAATAAAAGAACTGAATAGAACGATAATAAATACTGAGATTGACACATTAATTTAAAAAAATATTCCAAGAAAAAAAAATCCCTGCCTCAAATGGATTCACAGCTGATGTCAATCCCACCGGAAATGTTCCAAAAATCAAAGAGGAGAGAATCCCCTTTAACTCATTATGAAGCCAGTATTACTCTATTAACAAAGCCAGACAAGGACATAACAAGAAAAGAAAACTACAGATCAATGTTTTTGATGAACAAGAATAAAAATTCAATCTTCAGTAAAATACTAGCAAACTGAACCCAACAACAGCACATCAAAAAATAATACAACAAAATACAGTCGGATTTATTCCAAGGATGCGAAAATGACTCAAATCAGTAAGTGTGATTCACCACGTAAACACAATGAAAAGCAAAAACTAAATGATCACTCAACAGACTTAGAAAAAGCATTTGCCAGCCGGGCTCTGTGGCTCAGCCTGTAATCCCGTGCCTTTGGGAGGCTGAGGTGAGTGGAGTGCCTGAGCCCGCAGGTTTGAGACCCGCCTGGGCAGCGAGATCTCATCTCTACAATAAATAAAAAAATCAGCCGGGCGTGCTAGCGCATGCCTGTAGTTCCAGCTACTCGGAAGGCTGAGCCGGAAGGATCGCCAGAGCCCAGCAGGTCGAGGCTGCTGTGGCCGGACCGGCCACTGCACTCCAGTCTGGGCGACAGAGTGAGACTCCAACTCAAAAAAAATAAATAAATAAAAAAATAAAAAAGAAAAGAAAAAGCATTTGCCAATAGTAAGCATTCCTTAATAATAAAAACTCTCAACAAACTTGACATAAAAGAGACATACCTCAAAATAATAAAAACCTTGTATGGCAAACCTACAGTCAACATCATGCTGAGTGAAGGAAACGCTGAAAGCATTCTCCCCTAAGATCTGAAACAAAACAAGAATGCCCACTTTCACTACTTCTATTTAACATAGTACCGGGTATCCTAAACAGAGCAATTAGGCAAGAGATATAAATAAAAGTCATCCAAATTGGAAATGAGAAAGTCAACTTATCGCTGTTAGCCAATGACACAATCCTATAACTAGAAAAGCCTAAACACTCTTTCAAAAGACTTCTATATTTGATAAATGTCTTCAATAAAGTCTCTGTGTACAAAATCAATGTGCAAAACCAGTAGTGTTTTAATAACCAATAGCAATAAACTAAGACCAAATCAGAAATTATATTTTATATATAACAGCTACAAAAAATAAAGTACCTAGGAATATACTTACCAAGAAGATGAAAAATCTCCACGAGAAAAATTAAAAAACACTGATAAAAGTAATTTTCGATGATACAAAGTAAAAAAATACTATCTCATTGAAATAATTAATATAATTAAAATAATCATGCTGCCCAAAGCAATCTATTGATTCAATGCAATTTTTATCAAAATACCAAAGTCAATTTTTGCAGAATTATGAAAAAAGTCCTAAAATTTATGTGGAACCAATAAAGAACCTGAAGAGCTGAATCAATCCTAAGTAAAAAGAACAAAGCTGAAGGCATCACATTATCTGACTTCAATATACTGTAGAGCAATAGTAACCAAAACAGTGTATTACTGATATAAAAATAGACACACTGATCAATAGAACAGAATAAAGAATCCAGAAATAAAGCCAATTGATCTTTGACAAAGTTGACAAAACATACACCAGGGAAATGAGACTCTATTCAATAAATGTTTCTGGGGAAAATTGGACTATCATATGCAGAAAAATAAAACTGGATGCATATCTCTTACCATACACAAGAAAGAACTTGAGATGGATTTTAAAATGTAAAACTTGAAACTAAAAATATTAGGAAAAAAACCTATGAAAAATTTTTATTCTAGATATTAGCCTGGGCAAAAAATTCATGACTAAAACATAAACATTAAAAATAGACAAATGGGATGTTATTAAACTGAAAACTTTTGCACAGCAAATAAATAATCAACAGAATGAACAGACAACTTGCAGAGTGGAAATAATATTTGCAAAATATGCATCTGACAAAGGACTAATATTTAAAATCTATAAAGAACTCAAACAACTCAACAACAACAACAAAAATCCTCCAAATAGTCCCATTTAAAAAGGAGCACTGCAAGGCACTGTGAACACTCCCACAGGATCATTCTTCTTAGCCATGTGTGCCACCAGATGGACACTTGCCACTGCCACGCTGGCATAGCCACCGCTGGACACTTACTCTCCCACAGAGCTGGACTCTGCTCTTCCTAGATTCTTAATTTAATGCCACTGGAACCTCCATTTCTTTTCAGCTGTCGTGAGCAAAATTCTGCTCGGCCCTCTATCCTTCCCATTCTTCAAGGGGTGAACAGCTTGCTGGGAGTCTCTGGTCTGTTTTGTCCTTATTTTATCTGCCATAATGGGCAAAGGCCTTAACTGTTTCTTTTTAGCTTTCTAAAGGAGAGAAGTTTTGTCTCCCATCTCTTTTGCGAACTTACCCATCTAAAAATAATATTTTAGGTACAAGGCACCTAAAACTACAACTGTCCACTAAAAACGAGTATGTACACACTGCTGTTAGGCCTGAGGTCAGCAATGATCCGAAATACTTTATCTTTGTTGCTGAAAAAGAATGATTTCCCTTACTTTGATTTCATCAGACACTTTCTGGTGAACTCTCCATCATATCCATCACTCTCTTATTTTTTATAAATTATTTTTTCACCATATTACAAAATAAAATTCATTTGTTTATTTTTCTCTATTTCTTCTCTTTATATTATAAGCTGCAGGAGAACAGGCATGTGTTTTATTTTGCTTAGTGTTTTATTCCCCGTACCTAAATCAATCTCTGACATTCAATAAATATTAAATGAACGAAACAATGCTATTATTTGTACATGTGTTAACTCAAACATGTAGAATGCCAACAGGATGGGATAATAATACATTTATTTAATTTCCACATTTTAACATTGTTAAAGCATTATATACGTATTTGTAAGCTTTTCCTTTTTGAGTAGTCATTATTAGCAAATTAAATATGCAGATTTCATAGATTTGCTTGAATTTTACCTGTCATGTATAACCTGAACTGATGTTTGCTCACCTAATACTAACTAACATGATTTATGTTCTAATTATAAATTATTAGCCAGCATATTGCTACAAATGGTACAATTCTGGAGTAATGCAGTGTCACTTCTCCCTTCTCATTAAAGCTTTATAACTTTCCTTCTTGTGTTTTTCTCAACTATCGAATATTGTCTGAAGAGTATTTGTGTTGCCTTGTAGAGTCAGTTCTCCTATAACATTTGTTTTAGAAAACACAATTTTTTTCTTTATGATTTAGGTAGTAAGGAACAATTTGAGCATACCACAAATTTTGTATTTTCTTTTGCATGATGTTTTAGATGAGTACAGAAGACTGCAACCAGCTTAATGAAGCCAAGGAAGAATACACCACACACACACACACACACACACACACACACACACACACACACACACGTCTATCTGCTACCTCACTATATGTTTTATCTGATGTTACAACTTTCTATATTATGGCAGATAATTTTCTATTCACCATTTCATAATAACTCATAAGCTACCACTGTTTGACACCCAGTTCCATAAAAAAATTTCAGATCTTTTTCAGTCATGTGCCATATTTTTTGTTATATTTATAGATATTTTAACCACTTAACAATATATAAAGGCTGATATATTTCTATAAGGTTTCTATCTTTTCTTTAATGTGTCACTGACACATAGCATTTTTGATATTGTTCCCCTGACTCCATTTTTCTTGTAGTTGTGTATATTTTATTGTGTGATTTGGTACAGCATTTTAAAAAAAAAGCCTGTGTTGTGTTAAAGCACAATTAGCTATAGCACATTGGTATTATAATTGCTCTGTTTTTTGTGCTCCTGGAGTCCTCTAACATAGCAAGGACTGGAAGTTCCAGAAGCAAACATTGAGACATAGTGAGGTGCAGCATGTTTTCAGGGACCAACACGTACAAAAGGAAGGAGGAGGAAGTAGTAGGGATGGGACAAGGACCTCAACAAACCATGGTATGAGTTCAACAAATCTTTGGAAGAGAATTCTGGAGGAAGTATTGCTTGGGAGAGTGTCCCTGTTGAGATGAAATGGCCAGGTCTTTATAGCCCCACTTTACTCAGAACCACGTTGTGGTGGGAAGGGTATGGCCTCAGGCAAGGTGTCTCTCCGCAGCTGAGGCATGTCCCAAAGGGGTCAACAAAGGGGGATTGTCTGCGGACCACAGTTCCTACATTTGAGTGCACACTCAGACCTTTCTAGAAGAGAAATATAGCTCAGATATATCATAATATGGACATTTCTGTTGCCATCTCATGGTATCTTTTATATTACTTTTAAAAACTTTTATTTTTGAAATATTTTAGATATATATGTTGGAAAATAGTACACTTCACTCACCTTCCCCTAATGTTAACACCTAATACAACTCCCAAACAATAACTGTAACAGGATATTAACAATGATATAATACTATTGTCTAGTCTACAAACCTTATTCAAATTTCATCAGTTCCAGTCATTTATTTTTTCAGGACAGAATCCAACTCAAGATCCTATATTGAATTTACTTGTCATGAGTTACATTTTATTTTTTGTGTATGTACCTCATACATAAAGCAAGTATCTTTTACTTTATGGTTGGCACATATGATTACTAGGCTAATAATTGTGGACTGAATAAGCTCTGCAAATATTTTAAGGACAAGTCTTTGCTTAATCCAAATTCCTAGTATTATACCCACAAGTATTGAATATTGAACTATATAAATTGTGTACCTTAATGAAATAAGTACACAAAACAAGTAAACTGGTAGCCAGTTTTTAAAAAGTTACATTTTTTTAAAAAAATCACCTTTTAAAAAAGCTACATTTGAAACAAGTAGAGAGTATGAATGTTAGAAATGATAAGGAAAACATCAGAAACACCTTAGGAAGATGATTTTGAATTCTATTTTGAAATGTGTGATTGGTATGGGATTAAAAGAGAAGGAGGTGATTTTTTTTCAGCAGTATAAAGCCACAGAAGTATAAGACCAGCATATAAGTGCAAAGGCGGGTAGGACAGGAAATAAGATATTTCTTTCTTTTTTTGAAATCAGGCAGAGAAAATCTTTTAAATATCCTCATCCAAACAAACAGATTTTGAATGATGAATTTAGTACCTCATCTTATGTGAATTTTGTATAATTTTATTTCTTCCATCTATTTGTTTATTCATTCATATTTTAGATGTCTAAGAAGTCCATAATCATAAACAAATTTCTTACTGGGGTAAAGAGAAAGAGATTTGAAAATAATAATTCAGGTGAAATATAAATTTTTTTTAGTCATATGGCTACTATAAGATAATATACAGTTTAAAGCACAACTTATCTGGTTAATTAGTTTGAGAGATTGTCGCATTGTTCAGCTACTGATTTCTAGAATATATTCATGATGACAGTTGTCTTCTGAGGGGGGGTGCACAATTGTCAACTGCTCTCCTTTTGTTTTACCAAACACATAGGAATATTTTAATTTTTGCATTGGAAATCACAATTTGTTATCTTACTGAGTGCAAACTTTTTGGTAATGTAAAATTTTGAATTTTGCTTCAGAGTGTTCGGAAAGCTTTGTTTTTGTCTAGAGTGTGAAGGCTGTAATGGAGTGTGATTTTAACTTAAGCTGGGTATTACCTTGTGTGAAAGGAATTAGCACACAGCGCAGAAAGGGGCTGAGCACTTAATGCAGTTACTTTCCTTCTCCTGAGGCTTTAATTCTCCCTCAAATGATCAGTTGAGCAGGCAGCCTCCAAGGACTAATAAGCATAATACTCAATGATTTTTGTTTTTATTTTTCTTCCTGACTTTGAAAGCCTATAGCACAGCTTGTACAAACAGCAAAATAATGTTAGAATGCTTGCATTAAAAATATTAGATCAATATATCTTCATCTTTTAATAATGAAAACACTTTTGGTACCAGAAGACATTTTGAAAACCATGTTTTTTTAATGGTAATATTTATGAGGAAAATTTAGATGCATAGTTCTCTTGGCTTACACTAAAATACTGATGAATATGTTTGATTTAGGCATATTGTGTGACATTTTAACTTAATCTTCTTATTTGGTCTGCTGATGTATTAATATGTATAAATCAAATTCCTCATTATCTCTTCCAAAACTGGTCTCCCAGTCTGCATTCTCAGTCTCTGTCAGTGGCATCATAATCTGTGTGGTTGCTCAGATCAAACTCACAGTGTTGAGACCTCCCAGTGGGTCACATTAGACAGACAGCGGGTACGCTGCACTTGTGTCCAATCTGACAATGATCACTCTGCACTTTAAGAAGTGTTTCCTGTAGAAGTTAGCATGTCTATCACAATGCTAGATCTTAGATCATTATCTGGCATGAAATAAACAATACATGGCTGGGGAATGATTGCAGGATTAAATGAGTGGAATGATTTTTTTTTTCTGTCTCATGTTATTGCAGTTTTACTGGGGCTGCACTGCCAGCCTGAAACCCACGTGGGGCTCAAGGGCTCAATGCCTTTGCAGAGGAAAATGCAGTGGTGCCCCAAAACTTGGGGATGCTGACAGCCATGGAGGAGCGTTCCAGAACATAATGGTCTCCATACTTTGGGGACTTGAAGGACTGAATAAGAAATGATAATCTTGGTAGAATAGAAATTGATTGCAAGATCGTGAAAGAGACTTGACTCACTTCCATATAAGACTATATGATGGGGGACCAGAAAACATGAATATATCTTTTTGGAGGATGGGCCCCTGTAGTTCACCCAAAATTTGTTCCTTTGGATCAAATGGTCAACCAGAGTTTTTACCCAGAATTTTTGAGAAGGTTGTGTCATGATTTGTGGAAGAAACTTCTGAGTTGTAGCAAACTGGTGACTGGTTCTTACACCGTAACAACACACCTGCCCACACTGCACTGAATGTTCGGCAGTTTTTGACTAAAAATGGCATATGACTCCCAAGCCAAACCCTCCATATTCACCCAATCTTACAAGGAGTGACTTTTTGTTTATTTGTTTCCCCTAATGAAAAAGACCTCAAAGGGAAATGTTTTGCCGATGTGGAAACTGTGAAACAAAAAATGAAAGAAGCATCTTTTTAGCACCAAAACTGACAGGTTTAAAAACTGTTTTGAGCAGTGAAAAAAGTGTCTCAAAAGGTATATTGCATCCAACAGAGAGTACTTTAAAGGTTACTGAAGTTTAAACATGTAAAAATACATACATAATTTTTTATGAGTAAATTCCAATTTTGGGGGAATCTCCCCTTCTAAAATCCATGAAGGAAAGAACTTTTTTCACTACACTTTTTTTACTTCAGTGCCTGACATATAGACATTATTGACTCAAGTTTGTTGCATGCATACATGAATAAGTGAATAAGTGAAATAACTGATTATGTGGTGATATATATTGATGTTAAACTAGACATGCCACCATAGCTCTCAAAATTAACTGAATGCTTCTAAAATATATAGGAGATAGGAATACATCTTATTTTATAGGTAAGGCTATAGACCTATGGTACAAGGGGCAAGAAGAAACCTTTTGGAAAATGCCAATCACAGAACTTGGGAGAATACCTTAACTGAGTTTTCAGTCCAGGAGTAGAGTTAGTGAAAATCCAGACTGACTATTATTGGCCAGGGAAAACCTGAGTGCAGAGATACAGTACCATAAGAGTTGTGTCCACAATTGGTAGCTACAGTCATTTGTGTGTTACTCCAAGCTTGTATCTGAGAAAACTGATGTGACTAGGAACTTTGGAATACAAATTTAGGCCAAGTATTATGTTCAAATTTGTATTATTATCATATTTTTCTATGTGTTACCTTCATTTCTACATCTAAATTATCATTTGATATGATAAATTTGCTCAATTGCTGAGCCAGTTATAAAACTCTTAACGAGTTTTTTTTTTTTTAAACTAGTGGAGACATTCCTAATGCTTTATTAATCATATGGTATAACTTTTTATCTGTGTTAATAATAATGACATGAATAATACTGCCTCACATTTCTGAGCACTTACTATATACCAGATGCCACTCTAAATATTTAAATATACTAATTTAAATCTTTAAAATGACTCTATAATTAGTTACTATTACAATTTTGACTTTTTTACCTGCTAAGAAACTAAGGCAGAGAAAGGTTAATTGGCTTTCCAGTGTTCTTACAGCTAGTAAATATTGAAGTTAAACACTGACCCCAAGTTGCATGGTTCAAGGCTGATGAACTTAATCACTGTTACAACTGTGTACTTGACATAACACACACTTGTTGGGATTTGAAAAGAGTGTGAGTGTAAGATGAAGATAATGGCTAAATGGATAAATAAAGTTTATTAAAGTAATAGGGATGAGCTGGAGAGGAGAACACAAGTGATAAATCGAAAAAGGCTTTCTAAAATTAGAAAAGTAAGAGACTGTATGCATTTGTTTTCCACCTATATTGAACAAGTACCATTTTCCAAACACTTTCCTTGGTGCTGAGATCATATTCCTATCAGTGGATGAAGTATATAAATGCAATTACCAACTAAAATATGTTTTATTGAAAAAACCATATTAATTATATAGATATTTCTGATAGCTAAAATTTATTTATTTTTCTTTTCTTTTTATTTTAAATGTGTGGGATACAATTCAGCATTAGGTATACAACCCTTGTTGATGAGGTATGCCCCCCCTTCCCTGGCAGTTTCCCACTACTGCCAATCCCTTTCTTATAGTATTACAATAGTTGTTCAAGGTTCACTTATGAGTGAGAACATGTGATACTCGGTTCTTTGTTTCTGTGATAGATCACTCAGTATTATAGACTCTAAGTCCATCCAAGTTGCTGTGAAGTTCATAATTTTGTCTTTCTTTATGGCTATGTAATATCTCATCATGTATATGTACCACATTTTATTAATCCAGTCTTCTTTTGATGGGCAGCACGGTTGGTTCCATGTTTTTGCTATTGTGAATAATGTTACCACAAACATGCATGTGCAGATATAGAGTGATTTGAGTTCCTCCGGGTATATTCCCAGTAGGAAATTTCTTACACATGATACACTTTCAGTTTGAAGACGTGGAATACTTATGCATGGTGGCGAAGGAATCGTGCCATCAGTTACACTTCATCACAGCCTGCAGTGAGGAACACAGCTGACTCATGACCTTTAATTGCAACACCTTTGGATCTTCCAGCATTCTCATCCATCATGGGGGTTTCTCCAAGCCAAGAACTGTGCATGCAGACACATGCCAAACCACTTCTGCCCAATGTGGAGCTCTTCCAAAGGACAGCCCATACTTGGGAATTCTCTTTGAGCTTGTCTGAGGCTTCCTCAGAGCTGCATTTTGGTCTGAAGCTTTCATATCTTGTTTTTCCCTCTCTCATTTCACAGGTTTTATGCCTATATCTTGGTCTGGAGGCTCCTCTACTTTCTTCTACTCCCTCTCCTCTCTCCTTTATCTTTCTTGGCATGCTTTTCAATAAATATCTGGGATTTCTGATCCCATCATGAAGTCTGTTTCTCAAAGGCACCGACTGCCATGCTAGATGAGTTCAGAAAGTATTTTTGCACCAAGGATTTAATTATCTTTTATGCATACTTTTGTTTAAAAATAGATCTTGTTTTTTCACCCATGCTGGAGTGCAGTGGCATAATCGTAGCTCACAGCAGCCTTGAACTCCTGGTTCAAGTGATCCTCTCTCCTCAGCTTCTTGAATAGCTGGGACTACAGGCACAACACCAAGCCCAGCTACTTGATTTATTTTTGGTAGAGGCAGAGTTTCACTATATTGCCTAAGCTGATCTGAACCCCTTGCCTCAGGAGATCCTGCCTTGGCCTCCCAAAATGCTAGGATTACAGGCATGAGCCAACATGCCTAGCCTTATGCTTACTTTTCATGCGCCATTTAATTCAAGCAGAATTTCAATAGCATATTTGAATGTGTAAGATTATTAAACAGAAATTCATGGGTATGTTATTTTAGTCTTCTCTTTAAAGACAATGAAACGTCATATATATAAAGAAGAAAGTGCCTGTAAACAAGTCTTTTTTTAAACTTCTTTTTGTCATGAAGCTTTTACCCAGAGATAGGCATCACAGATTCAAATATTTCAATTAAATTTATAAAAATATGTTTTTCTCCAGAGAACAGCATACATGTAATTTGAATACAAAGTTTTAAGATGACAAAACTACAGCATATAAATTGAAGTATCACTTGTTAGTCTTCATGATTGCAGAGTTCTGTTCTTTCACCATTACTTCTTTAAAAAGAAAAAAATCATAGTCACTCTCAGCACTTCCTGTTTATGTGCCTCACCCATGGCCTAATTAAAACCTTATTAAGAAGCATACCTGCAGAGCTGCACCATCACTCTGTGGCTCTTAACCTTCTATTTAGCCTGTTTTTATAATGGATTCCAAAACATACAACTCTGGCAGCCTACAGATGAAAGGAAGACAATCACTTTAAAAATAAATTTTATAAGCTATTTTATTTTTTTAATTAACAGTAATTTTTTAGGCAATGATTATTCCTCATCTATATTTAAACAGTAGGCAAAACTTGGAACAAAACACATCCCTTTAATTTCCTAGTTTCTCCTACCAACTAACAAATAATAAAATACTGTACCAAGCCTATCTAGCTCATTTGAACCCTCATCTCTGCTGCTTATTTCTACCAGGATTAATATTTCCTGTAACTATAATCTTTACAAGCCAAGTGTAAGAGAATTATCAGTCTTTGTTTGTTTTTCAGACTCATGGGATTTTATTGATAAATAACATTCAAGATGACATAGGAAATTGAGAGAAAAAAATTGAAACTTAATTCAGTGGAAAAGTAGTAAACAGAAATACATTAGAAGTTATAAATTTGTATCATATTACTAAGCTTTCTCATCAGTTTAGCACAGTAGTAACTCGCATGTGTAGTAATGTGAGAAACTCAAGCAGATAAAGAAGGCTAATCAAACAAAAACAAAACCACTTATATCACAATTCTGATCAATCAACTTATTATTTTCACAATCCTAGTTAGCATTCTATTTTTGCAGATCTCAAGGTATCCAACTTTCATATACTAGATAATAATTAAAAAATAGGCAAGAAGGATACATACAATTATTTGCAAAATTATTAAGCAATTGGCTAAAATATTGAAAAAATCAAAAGCAACCTAGAGAAGGTGTTGTTATACTATGACTTGTGGACTAAATCCAAACTGCTGTCTATTTCTGTAAACAAACTTCTATGAGAACACAGACACGCCCATTTATTTATTTATTTATTTATTTGTGGGGTTTTTTTGGGTTTTTTTTGAGTTGGAGTCTCACTCTGTCACCCAGACTGGAGTGCAGTGGCTGCTCCCAGCCACCGCAGCCTCGACCTGCTGGGCTCCGGCGATCCTTCCGCCTCAGCCTTCCAAGTAGCCGGAATTACAGGCATGTGCTACCACACTCGGCTGATTTTTTGATTTATTGTAGGGATGAGGTCTCACTGCCCAGGCGGGTCTCGAATCCGCGGGCTCAGGCAATCCACTCACCTCAGCCTCCCAAAGGCGCAGGATTACAGGCTGAGCCACGGAGCCCGGCACGCCCATTTATTTATGTATCATCAGTCACTGTTTTCATACTAACATAGAAAAATTGAGTAGTTATAGCACAAATCATGTGGCCCACAAAACTTAAAGTATTTATTCTAGGGCTCTTTAGAAGAAAAGTTTGTTGAGCCCTACTCTAAAGAGAAGTCTAAGAATGCAGTCCAATCATAGAAGGAGGACGTTTTCCTGACATGAAAAATTTGTGTAAATGGTACCATGTCACCAATGTGAATACACATATTGTCAATGATTATGTCGGAATAATATATGTAGAATTTACTTTTTACAATTGTTTACATAATTTTCATGCAATTCTGATACTTCTAAGATACATTCATTTGAATTAACTTGATTGTAAACATGGAACACATCACTTCTAGTTTGGATAGTGCAACAAACTCCCCTTGCCCTATAATAAAAATCAATCTTATGCCATGACTTCTGCAGTATTGAGACATTTGTTTAATAAACTTGTGAATGGAGAGGTGAAATCTCATTCCAAATCCATTGCTCACTGATTACTGTGACCTTTTCTCACTGTGGCACGAGTAAAGCAACCAATCATTTGTTTCTCTGCCACTTTTTCAGCTATAGGTAGACTCTACTAAACCAAGTGAACTGAAAATGATAATGCCACAGTGTGTAAGATAATGTTTCTGCTCTGTTAATGCAACTGAGAAGCTGTAATCCTGACGATTTATCAGCATTTCTCCTTTTGTTTGTATTATAATTTTTTTAAAGAACAAAATTGTATACATACCAAAGTCTCACTTATCATCCCACTTGATATCTCCCTATCTTCTATAAAATTGGTGTGTATAACTCCCATATATTTATAATACTGCATTCTATTGATGTATGTGTTGTTAATTTCACATTAATGGGATCATACTCAGTATGCATGCTCGTAACTGGATTTTACATTGAACATTGTTTTCAATTTATCTTTCCTAATGTATTTAAATACAATGTCTTCATTTTAACCTAAAGTAGCCAATTTTAAGAATGTACATTATTTTTAAATCTTTAGAAATTAAATCAAATCTTTTATTTTTATTTGTTTGATGTTGATAAGCCACTCTATGACTGTCAATGCATGTATTCATTTTTCTACTGAAGAGTTATATTGTTACATTTATGTACTATTACACACATTGGCACAATGGATCAATGGATATCCTTACACATATCTTCCTTGTATGTGACCACAAAAGTTTCTCTAAAGTATTCACATATGGTGTGTATGCTTTTGAAAATGATTCAGTGCTACTGAATTACTTTTTCAAGTTATTGTCCCACCGTACTATATAAAACTTTCTTTCTCTAGAGTCTTTTCCAAAAATTTTCATTTCCCTCATTGTTAATAAAAATATTATTCTTTTCTTTTTTTTTTTTGAGTTGGAGTCTCACTCTGTTGCCCAGACTGGAGTGCATTGGCAAGCTCCCGGCCACCGCAACCTTGACCTGTTGGGCTCTGGTCATCCTTTTGCCTCAGTCTTCCAAGGAGCGGAACTACTGGCACGCACTACCACGCCCGGGTAATTTGGGATTTATTATAGAGACAAGGTCTTGACAAGTTGCCCAGGTGGGTCTTGAACTCGCGGGCTCAGGCAATCCACTCGCCTCGGCCTCCCAAAGTGCCGGGATTACAGGCTGAGCCACTGAGCCTGATCTAAAAATATTATTCTTAATGTTGTCTGTTTATTCCCCATTATATGAATTGCCTTTTTATAACCTTTTAGTCATTTTTCTGTTGCACTGTCTTTATTCAACTGATAAAAGGACTAATTTATTATCAGTTATTTATGTATATGCATACATGTGTAAATGTAGACATTAGGCCTCAGTCACAGGATAACAGGCAGTCCAATACTACAATCTGTGAGTAAAGAGAATTTATAAATAATCCCTATATTCAGCCCAGCTTTCTATCTGGAGAAATCTCTTAATTGTGATTCAGAAGGGAAATATTCAAAGTGTGATGATGTTTTTGAGCTGAGAATGCAGAGATCAGAATCTTGTCAGCTAAAGCATCTAAAATTTGCAATCACTAGAGAGTAGCTGAACAATAGGTATGGACCAGGAGAGGATGAAATAGAAGTCTGTATGTGAGTTCTCTCAAAGCTTTGGCTGAAGGTAATATTATGGTTTCTCCAGAGAAGATCATGTAACGTTATCAGCTGATTCCAGGTTGAGAGGAGAATACAAAATAAACAGAAGTCAATTAGTGCTAGCAGACATTTGAGCGCTCTAGCACAGCCAGAGTAGAGAGATCTTGTTAACATATGGGAATTTAATGGACATAGTATAATAAAAAACTATGCCTATGGAATAAGGCCCATATCTATAGTAAGGCCTATTTTAGAACCTCCCTAAATCTTAAAACATAGCCACAAAAAGATGTGTGAGGCAGAAAGAATTTGGAGTTTGAACCCAGACAAGTTAGAGGAGCTTGGACTTTATACAGATCCATCCTAACACAGCATAAAACTAAGCCTATATATATTTAAGAAAACCAGTCATTAGTTGCCTTGGGGGGTGGGGGAGAATGCAATCTGCAGAGAAAGAAAGCAGAATGCAATCTATATAATGTAGTAATTATAATGTCCAAAATATAATAAAAATGCTATATTTTCAAAAAATTAGACATTTTGACACAGTTTCTCCCAAAAATGTACATAATAGAAACAAATCCCATGATGCCCCAATGTTAGGTTTTGTAGACAAATTTTAAAACAGTAATATAAATACATTCAAGGACTTAAAGAAAAATGTAATCTTAATGAGTAATCCCATAGAAAACCTTAGCAGAAAAGTAGAAATTATAAAGTGCAACAAAATGGAAATATTGGGCAAATGATGCAATAATGAAAGTGGAAAGTTTAAAGTAGGCTTATTAGTAGACGAAGTAGATCTTTTTTTAAATGGAAAGTTAGGTTTAATATAAATCAAAAGGTAGTATTCAATACGATAACTAGATATGTGTAACTTTCTAATCAGATAATTCACTCAGAAGGAAGGAGAATAACAAAATAAAAAAACAAAACAGTGCCATAGTGACCTGTAAGCCCTATTATACAAGTAATTACATTAAATATATGTGGACTAAACATTTCAATTTTAAAGAAGAGATTGTCAGAAAATTAAATGACAAAACACAACTATATGACATGTATTATAGATGTGCTTTCAATAGAAAGTTGGGAGTAAAAGGAAGAAAAAATATACCATGCAAATGATCAACATGAGAAAGGAGGTGTGGCTATATTAATATCAGTCAAGCTAGGTTTCCAGACAAGAAATACTTAAGAATATTTCACTTGCTAAAAAAAATTCATCAAAAGACCTAACATTCCTAGATTAAAATGTAATAACTATATAACAATATATGTGAAATCAAATATATGAGACATCCTCCAATAAAGAGAAAAGGAGACAAATTAGTCATCAGGGTTGAGGATTTTAAGACATTCTCTTACTATCTGATAAAACAAGTTAGCAAAAATCAGTAAGTCTGATCAAAACTATCAATCTCAATATTTACAAACCACTAGATATAAAAGCTACAGAATATATATTTTCAAGTGACATGGATGTTTACCAGGATAGACCATATGTTGGACCATATAACAAGTCTTGATATACTTCAAATAATTTATATATAAAAGAGTAAGTCATCCAAAAAAATTAAATTAGAAATAAAAAACTAGAGCATTTCCAGATACTTGGAAATCATACAATCCACTTCAAGTAAAATTCCAAAACTTTTTGGAAAAAAAAGGAAAAATTATAGGGCTTATACACTCTGAGTTCAAGAAGAACCGTACATATAAAGCTACATAAATCATGACAGTGTGGTATTGATATAGGGTAAACAACCGAACATAATGGAGAATCCAGAAATTGATCACATACATTGCTGATTTATTTTTTAAAAACATGTCCAAATAATAGAGCAGTATTGGAGGAAAGAATAACATTCTCAAAAGATGATGGAACAGCAGGATATAACATAGAGAAAAAACAGCACTAATCCTTTCCTTATAAAGAAACTGATGTAAATATAGTAAACCTAAATAGATGAATTAAAAGGATACCTTAAAACTTCTAGGAAAAAATGAGAGAATATTTTTATTTTTGGTTAAGTAAACATTTCTTGACAGGATATAAAAGGCAGCAACTGTAAAATAAAATAAAAAAAATCAATTGAACTCAATGAACTAAAAATCTTCTGCTCTTTAAAGGCCCATAAAAATAAATAAGCAAAACACAAAATGGGAAAAATATTTTCTAAATATATATGTAAAAGGACTTATATTTAGTGTATACAATGCAAACAACCAAATATTTTTTTAAATGGGAAAGACATAAATATCTACTTTGCAAACAAAGCTATGTAGACAACTAAGAAGTTTGATGTTATTGAACATCAAGAACATTAACATTAAAACTGTGTGAAGTAACGCACATATTAATTATCTAGATTAATCATTTCACAAAGTATATATGCGTCACAACATCATGTTGGCTCATTCTTGAGTTCCTTTGCCTGTCCACCTTCCATCAGGGGATGATGTCAATGCCATGCTCTTGGACTTCCTAGTCTTCAGAACCATGAGCAAAATAAATTTCTATACAAAATAATTTTTTAAAAATGCAAAAAACCCATCATACTGTGCTTGATAAATATAAGTTTTATATGTCAATTATAAAATAAACTTTAAGACACTATTTTATTACCACTTAAATTACAAAAATAAAAACACTAATAACCTAAAATGTTAGAAGAATGTGATTCAATTGGAGTTTTTAGGTGTGAATATAAAATGATACAACTCCTTTGGAAAAATTTCTCTTTGGAAAAATATCTTTATTAATATTCATTAAACTTGAAATACAGGCTTAAAATGTGTGTATTTAAGTTTTCATAAATTATATCTCATTTTGGGATGATTAAAATAACAAAGAAAACTAAAAATTATTGTCCTCATATAATAAAACTTTGCATGTATGAAATAAGAAAGAGGACTCTGTAAAGAAAGTAAATATATGAGCATACAAAGAATTAGAAATTGTGCATAATCCAATGATCTACTCAATTGTGTGAGTACAGACAAGTGGAAACTAAACAAAAAAAATGACAAATGAAACTGTAGAATCGGCCGGGCTCGGTGGCTCAGCCTGTAATCCCAGCACTTTGGGAGGCCGAGGCGAGTGGATTGCCGGAGCCCGTGAGTTCGAGACCCGCCCAGGTATCTGGGCAAGAACTCGTCTCCACAATAAATCAAAAATTAGCCGGGTGTGGTAGCACGCGCCTGTAGTTCCAGCTACTTGGAAGGCTGAGGCAGAAGGATCGCTGGAGCCCAGCAGGTCGAGGCTGTGGTGGCCGGGAGTGTACCACTGTACTGAAGTCTGGTTGCGAGAGTGAGACTTCAACTCAAAAAAAAAAAAAAAGAAAGAAACTGTATAATCTCTTTAGCAATTCGAATAATTTTAAAAGACAGGGAAGTAGTAATATAATTTGAAAATGCACTCAAAATATAAAACAGTCGGTTGAAAATAAAGAACAGTAAGAGAAAGAGGGAATATTTAAAGAAATAACCCAACAGGACTCCTGTTCTCATATGACAGACAAGTAACTTATACCAACCCACCATTTGTGAATAACTATAAAAGCTAGTAAAATGTAAAAATAAGAATAACGGCATGAATGCATCAGAGAGGTAACAGGATAGAGAAAATTATTTCTGTTAGATAAGGAAGAAACTCTTATGCACAGTTGGATTCATTTTGATAAAAAGAAGTGATATTTTATACTGCTCAAATTTATACCTTCAATGAGTCATCTGTTCTACAAATCAAATGACAGTTTGCTAGCAAGCTGTTGATTTGAGATGGGGTGTTATTGAGATTAATTTATACAAGTTATTACTCAAGATTTATCTTTGAAGGAAACAGAATAAATGTCTTTTATGGATACTCGGGAGAAAGTTCCTTGTTCAACTTGAATACTATTTGGTGATAAGTGAGAAAACCAAATATTTCTAATACACTGTGTATATGTGTATGTATTTGTAATAATGTTTGTAAAACATTGCTAAGGTAAAACAATGGTGACAACTTTGTGTTAAGGATACATTTTCTAAGTCTGAGAAATAAATTTAGATCAGAATCTTAAAAATAATATTTTCCTTTAAAATAAATAGCACTTTCCTTGAAACTGACTATTTCTGTCTCTAAGCCAAGGCAGTTTGAAACAGTCTGTTTGATAAGTGTCTTCAGTGGAAGAACCTAATTTCCTGGCTATGTTGACTTTCAATGAATCAAAGAAAAAATAACGTCTCAAAAAAAGGATGATATAGTTCAGAAATAGAATAAAAGTAATAGAAAAGTTGAATTAATTACTGTAAGGAGTCTTAACAAATTTTACAAAAGTAAATTATAATTAAGTTTTCAATGTAGATGTAATAGGCATACTTTCCAATGTATTCTCTTCCTTTCAAGGGCATACACTTTATTCTCAAACCTACTATGAATTTATATAACTGGGAGGATCCATTTTATTAATCTGAGCTAAACATAGTCACATTTAATAACTTTTTTCAAGATCTAACCTGCCAATATTAATAAAAAATTCTGTCTTTCCCTTTTGTATCTATGCCATCAGAAATTCAAAAATATTCAAAAATCAAGAAACTTTACTTACTTTGTTTATCTTACTATATCTATTTGTCCATCAAATTTCTATTTTGAAATAAATGAAATTGATAAGTACTATATTTTTTTAGGAGTGAGGGTAATATTTTTCCCAATGAACATATTAATTTATTTTTATATAATAAATTTATTATTAAATTCATTTAGATCTCTTATTGTAACATGCAATTTATTAGGTCTTTTATATTATAAAGTACAATTTTACCTGTGTGGTGATAAATATACACTGATAATAAACAGAATTTATTGATGAACTTATCTCTCTAAAAATTTCCTAGAGCAGAGAGCATTTAATTTTATTCATTTGGTCATTTTTTTCCCTGTTCATTCATGGTCCCACTCCAAAATAACAGGTATTAAATGTCACTGATTACTGAGAACTCAATTTCATATTATCCTTAGAAATTAAAATTATCCTAAAATATTTACCATAAAAATGTATCAACTTAACAAAGATTGGTAAGAGTCCCAGTTATTAGTATGGGCATTATATTGGATATACAAAGGTTGTCTATCCTGACTATACATTCTCTTTTTTCTTTCTTTTTACTCATCTATTTCTTCCTATTTTCTAGACTTTGATCTCTATTTTAATAAATGTGACAAAATATAGCATCTCACTTATGGCAAATCAAGTTTTTAAAACATTTTATAAATTAATTTGACTATATGTCAATTTGACTGTGGTATGGGGTGCTCCTATTAAACATTATTTCTGGGTATATTTGTGAGGGTGTTTCTGAATGATATTAGCATTTGAATCAGTGAATTTAACAAAGTAGATTTCCCTTTTCAATATGGGTAGGCCGCATCCAATCTGTTAAATGCCTAATTACAAGAAAAAGAAAGGAGTAATTCATCTTTTTTTATTTTCTACATGTCTGCTTGAGCTGGAACTTGGATCTTTTGTCCTTGGAATGGAATTTGAAACATTGGCTCCCCTGGTTCTCAGGCCTTTGGACTCAGACTGCAATTATACTACCAGCATTCCTTAGTCTCCAGCTTACAGAGAGACAGATCATGGAACTTTTTAATAATCTATGGTCATATGAACTAATTTATTATAATAAATCTCTTTCTTTCTATCTCTTTTTCTCTCTGCATAGATATATACATATGTAATATAGAATATTCTATTGATTGCAAACAATGTATATTATATATCATATTGGTTCTTTTTCTCTGGAAAATTCTAATGAATACACTAAGTATATATTGCTAAAATAAATATTTTCTGGAATATTCAATGTCTTAACCAGCAAAATGAAAATTTCCTAATTAATGCAACTTTCACTCAGTTGAAATGTAAAACAAAGAAATATTGAAAATGTTCTCTTCTTCACTTCCAGTAATGTGCAGGCCATAAGAAAAATATTAGCTGTGGGGCTTTAGAACAGACAGTTATTTCTCTGAATAATAGAAATTTTAAAATGTACCAGTTCTGTAAAAGTGGGTTTATTTAGACGAATAATTTTTGCAATTTAGATATTGGGACTTAATGGGGCATGAGTTGTAAAATTGAAAACACTTTTAAATCTCTGCTTATAATTCATTTGGCCTATTGAAAATATAATACTCCTGATGGAATTGTTATTTAAGATATTGTCTTTCAGTTCCAAACATACCTTCAATATTCTTTATGATTTTGGGCCTGGGATTCTACAAACTATACTTCTCTTTTGCCAATGACTATTAAAGTATGCCAGTTGGGTACATTGGAGAGAGAATGAAAGGCAGTAGGCTAGAGAAAAAAGTGTTGTTTCCAACTTCTTTTTCCTAGTAGAGCCATCCCAGTAAAGGACCTTCCTATAAACAACAGCAATTGATTCCAGTCTTCATTTTTTTCTCCCCTGCCAAACCCAAATTCAATATATCATACCATTCAGAGGTACCAGTAGCATCCTGGCAGTGGCCTCATTATTTTTCTGAGCCCAAGGTCTAGGTTCTCACCTTCATACTTCCAGCTTCTGATAACCCTAGATTCCTTCTTTATTGCCCCAGTCATAGGTAAGTGGAGCTGCTTCCCGTAGTACCTAATTATGAAAATTTTATGCCCTTATATTTCTGATTTTGTATAGTTTTCAGTGTACATACATTTTACCTACTTGGTTAAATTTATTCCTAATTGTTTTGTTTTTTATGCTATTGGAAATGGGATTGTTTTCTTGATTTGTTTTTTGGATAGTTCATGTTAGTGTGTAGAAATACTGTGAATCAGGTTCACTGTGCAATGATCACCAATTTGTCTGTCTGATAAGACAGAACATCCATAGAAAAGTTACGCCAAGGTTTGGCTTAGTTCAGATGCCTGGGACAGCTAGAAGAGCAGCTTCCTGCAGTCATCACTGCTCAGCAAGGCTTGAAGAAGGTGCAAAATTTATGCACTTTCTATAGTAATGTCATTTCAATGCAACCTTTAGAATGTAGGTTAATTGATATCAAACATAAATAAAAACATAGTTAAAATATATAACTTTAAGATTTTTAAGTTTCTAGGAGGATATTTTACCCATAATTTACATAACTACACCCTCTGAGGAATCATTAATGTCAAACACTTCTAATATTTTTTAAACAGGATTAATAATTTTGGTTATATAGAAAAATCGAAATTATATTCTATCTAATGGGTCAGTATTCACAACAATTATTCTTAGAACTTTTGTTGAGCTAAGGTTTTTATCATATTGCTATTATTTATAAACATATTTGAAAAATAGATCAACACAGATATTCAAAGAGAAATCTACTTTCTGGAGAATATTTCCACTCACTCTGAAATAGCAGTTCAGCATTTATATCCGACAGTTCTATTTATCAATATATTGTGGTGTTTAGTAAACATGGCTAGTGATACAGAGTGCCTTTCTATATTATAAGAACCAATTGTGCTTTATTTAAGTTTAAGTTATTCTTTCTAGAATACAATGAAATGAATGAATCTCTAATTTTAAAGTGGTATAGTAAGTCAAAGTTTACTAGATTAACAGGCTAATGTCTTCAGTACCATCTACTCACAGAAAGCTTCCTAACTACATTGGCCAGTATATTAAATACCCTAATACCTTGTGTAATTTCTTTTTGCACAGTATTGAATGCATTCTTTATTAATTATTTTTTGTTCCTTTCATATAACCAGGATATAAGCTTTATTAAGACAGAGACCTTGTCTATTATGTACATCATCACATACTGGCATGATGCCTAACACAATTTAAACATTTAAAACATTTTTCTTTTACATTTTATAGATTTAGGGGTACAAATGCAGTTGTGTTACATGGATATATTGCATAGCACTAAAGTATGGGCTTTTAGTGTATCCATAACCTAAACAGAGAATAGTGTACTCATTAGGTAATATTTTAACTCCTGCCTTCCTCCCATTCTACCACCTTTTGGAGTCTCCAGTTTCTCTTACCCCACTCTATATGTCCATGTGCAATCATTGTGTAGCTCACACTTATAAGTGAGAACATGTTATACTTTCTTGTGTTTACAATACGCACTCTTAACTTATCTCGGTCTAACTTTAAACATACCAGTAGACATAAGGAGCTTCAATTGCCATTTTCTTTATTGTATCTTTAGCGGTTTTTTGGTCATACATTATAATTTTATGTATGTTAAAAATTCATAACATTATTATATTTGCTTTAAACAGTTAATTATATTTTCAATGAGTATAGACAATAAAAATGCATTTTATAGTAGTCAATTTTATTATTTCTGCTGCTTTTCATTTCTTGTCATTCTTCCAAATTTTTACCTGATATCATATTTATTCTGTCTAAAATTTTGTTTTACCACTTAATTGTACTTCAGGTCTATAGGCAATGGATTTTCTCTGTTTTTGTTCGTCTTTCATTTTCTCAAAAACTTTTTTCGCTAGGTATAGAATTCTGACTGGAGGTTTTTTCTCTTTATCTTGGCTTGCATATTTTCTGAAAAGAAGTCTTCTGTAATTTTTGCCTTTCTTGGTTTCTCTGTATATATATGTTTTCTATAGCTCCCTTAGAGTATCCTCTTTTTTGTTGTTTTTCAGTAGTTTGGTTATCATGTGTCTATGCTCTTATTTTTCTTTCTACTGTTTATTCTACTTAGGTTCCCTTTAGCTTTTTTCATTTTTGGCTTTTTGGTCCTTTTTCATTTTGTTAGATTCTTAGCCATCATCTTTTCAAGTATGTCATCATCTCAGTTTTCTTTCAACTTTTCTGGGATACCAATGAAATATGCCTTAGATTGCTTTATATTGTCTCTTAGCTCTTGAATGTTGTGTTTTACTTTCTTTTTATTTTCTCTTTGTGTTTGGGTTTCAGTAATTTCAACTGACTTATCTTCAAGTTGACCAATTTTTTTCCTCAACTAAATCTACTCTGCTACTGTAACAACTGAGGAAATTCTTCAATGTTGATTTGTATGTATATTTTTCTGCTTGACATTGACTGAGGTTACTCAATCACCTGTGTTTACCTGGTCCTGTACCAAAAATGTCTAACAATACCTCATGGATCTGTTTGGCAGCTCGTTTCCACTCCACTGGGACAATCCCTTCATCTGATATTTGTTCATTCAATAGTAAAGCACAGTTTTGTTTACAGTATGATGGTTGGCATCCCAAGAAAGGAAGAAGAAACTTCCAGATGTCTTAACGGACAGTCCTGGAAGTGGCATTGCATCACTTCTGCTATAGTTTACTAATAAAGTCAAGTTACAAGGCCAGCCGAGATTAAAAGAGAGGGGAAATAGACAACATTCTTTGATGGGCAGAACAGCATGTGTGTCGAGGAAAGAAAGCATTAATAGTGACTGTATTAGTTTGTTTTGCAGTGCTATAAAGGAATACCTGAAACTTGGTTATTTATTTTTTTAAAAAAGAGTTTCATTTTCCTCATGATTCTTCATATTGCCTTTGATTAGACTTCAGAAAGCTTACTATCATGGTGGAAGGTGAAGGAGGAGAGGCATGACACTGAAGAGAGTGGAAGCAAGGGAGAAAGAAGGAGGTGCCAGGTTATTTTAAGCAACCAACTCTCACAAGAACTAATAGAGTGAGAACTCATTCATTACTGCAAGAACAGAATGACATCAAACAATTCATGAAGTTTCTGACCCTATGATCCAAGCACCTCCCACTAGGCTCCACCTCCAACACTTTTATCACAGAGATCACATTTTAACATGACAATTGAGGGGTCAAGCATCGGAATTATATCAATGACAATCTTTGAAGAATATACACTAGAAAGTAAAAGTGACTCCAGTGACAAAAATGAAATGGGCTCACACACCTGGTGAGAGGGTCATTGGAAGAACTTTAGTCATTATACCTGAATTTGCTTCAGGGAACATTCTGGAGTCATCTTTAATTGAAGAAGTGATGAACAGAGTAATCAATGAGCTTCATATGTGGTAGAAAAAGTTGCACTATTATATTCTTCAATACTGTTTAGAATTATAATTATTCAGGCCTTTTTTCACAGTCTAAAAGTTCTCAGTAGCCTAATTGTAAGTAATTGATAACCTGCCTGCCAACAATTTTTTTTTGTTAGAACTGATTTAAAGCCCTTATTATATTGTGTAGACTTTTAAATCTAGTTCAGAGATTGCAGGTTTACTGCTTTAATTTGATTATCCTCTTCCTAAATTCTATAAATCCTATGCATATTTTGATACAACATATTTAAAAGTGTGAAGAGAAACATAGCCCTAATAGTGACTCATGTAAGGAGACTGGGCCTGTTTATATTTGTGTCAAACTTAATCATAGTCAAGATTTATCTTGTGTATGTGTGTGGATGTGTGTTTCTGCTGTGTTTAAAACAGATGCTAGCAATTTGCTTTCAGATGGATATAAACCACTGTGATAATGTTGCTAGGTAATGTTGCAGATGATTCAGGAAGAATTCTTGAAACTAGAAATTCACTTAAATGGGAGTGTGTGGTGATGCTAGGACATGCAATTTTACATGCAATGGGATTAGTAAATTAAAATATATGGGTAACTATAAGCAAAACATTTTAATACAAAAGTCTAAATGTAATTTCTCTTATATGATGATTATTACCTAAGTTTATTTAGTGTTTTTTAGCAATTGTTTAGACTGTGACTCAATCTGCAGATTATACTGAAAATGGTTTATTTCAAAGATTTTTAAAGTATTATTTAATTTCATTAGTTTTTTTAAGGCTTGCACTATCTAAATTTGATCATTAGTTAAAATCACACCTTATATGGAAAAGATAATTGGGTGAAACAATGTGCTAGCTGGTGGGTTTCGACAATTTAAAAGGATATAATATTATTCCTGTCTGTAAATTAAGTACATGACCCATTAGATAGTCTCTTCAATTATACATGCTTTTTCCCCTTTCATTGAGAGCCTGTTTTGATATTTAACATTGTCTTGCTCATAAAAATATGCAATACATGTCAATGAAGTAATTATTTAAGAAAAAGAATATCAGTATTTTTGTAAAGATTCATATTTTAAAATACGGTGCTAATATCTCTGGGAGTAGGATTACATAAATCCATTGAAAAGTAACTATCTCATGTAAGTGAAATGTTGTAGCTTCGCCTTTAATGCAATCTTAGATTACTGTTAAAGTTCTTAACTTTTGTATTCCGTAGCTACATAACCACAGGTAAACTAGCTGACTCTCTTATCACTCGACCGAGGTTGGAAAGGGTAAGGGAGGGGGAGGATGGTGAGGAAAATAATATTGGAAATTATTGAGAAAGTTTCTTCAAAGATAATTCTAAGATTCTACAGTTCTAAAAACTTTAAAACAAAACAAAACAAAAAATGAATAACTGATGCCACAGATGAGATTTATCAGTACCAACTGATTGTATTTACTTGTTTGCATTCCAAAATAACACATCTAAGTTAATTCTCAAACCATACATTATTTTTTGAAGTTATTATACTGTATTTTTGAAGATTTGACTTAAATTTAAGAATAATATATATGCCATTGTGTGTTACTTTTAAAATATAAGCATAATTGAATTTGATATGGAAAAGAGATAATGATTTCATTTTCTAGCTAACATCTAGATGATTGCATATGAGTATTTTCCAAACAGCATTTCTCTCCCTAAAATTGTAGGAGGTAAGAAAGTAAGATTTATAATATTTTATCTAGAAATGCTGGAAGAAAGAAATTGGTTGATTTATGAAAAAAAATCTTTGTCACAAGAGTGTTTTATTGAAATGCTATTTCAGAGTTCAGATTCTTGATCTTTACTCCTGTCTTTAGCCACATACATATGCAAATGAAAAGAACATAAAACTGTTTCTCTTACTGTTTTCCAATATCTAAATGCAAACTGTTACTTTGAGTTTATCCACGTTTCTTTTTCAGCAGCCTTAATCTTTCATGAAATTTAAATGGAAAAGCTTCATCTTGAACAGTATAGTGTGAGTTTGTATTATTCAAAATTAATTTATATTTCAAAATTTCTTCATACAAACTTGTGCTTGAATTTATCATAGAAAGTTTCCCTTTCAAAAGTAAACAGTGAGTTTAATTTAAGCCATCCAATAGGGATGGGAAATAAATTAACATGCAGGAGATATGCTGCTAAAAGCACTCCTGTTATTCTATATCATTTTTGAAAATAATAATTTGCTATATAGGTCAACAGGCACTGAATTTTATAAACAGCATAGAGAATGATGCAGAGGATAGCCCAGGACATTGCTGTGAATATAATCAGGCCACTCTAACCTGGAGACACAAAGGATATTACCACAACAGTCGTAAAAGTACATCTCTGCTTTGGACTTGGCAGTTCTCATAATTACCCACTCAAGGCATACCTCCAATGTGATTTGCAATCTGGTCCTCTGGGAATCCATATGGAAACCACAATTTGCCCATTCTCTTGAATCTTTGCAGGTTGAATCAAGAAATGGAGAAAATGAGTGGTTCTATACGTGTTCAATATCCACTCTCCCTTTAGACATATCAGTTTTATTTTATACCAATTTTCACATTTTGATTCTTTTAACATCACAGGGCAAGGGTTATTTTTAATGAGCTTCTTGATAATGTATGAAAATTGAACATTAGAAAACCCAATCTTCAGTCACCTGGAAATAATAAAACATATCTAAGTTTTGGTGAGAAAATTAAGGCATACATTTTAATTAATGTCATACTAATCATTTTACTTTTTTGCCTATTTTATGTTAAGAGTAATATTGGATGAAAGAGAGGAAGATAATATTTTACTCTACCAATTATATTAATCTTTTGGCCTCAAATTATTTTGTACTCTGAAGATAACAGAAAGCCTTAGTAGAAGGCTTTCTCTGGAGATATGAATAGACATTGTTGCTGATTCATATATAGTCTGACCGCTTAGTAGCACATTTACTAACAAATGATAAAAGACAGGTATATTAGTTAAAATCCTCCAGAGAAGCAGAATCAATAGGAGAATACACACACACACACACACACACACACACACACACACACACACACACACACACGTTTAGTGTGGAATTGTTTCACACAACTGTGGAAGCTAAGAAGTTCCAAGAACTGTGGCAAATTGAAGACCTAGGAGAGTCAGGATGTAGTTCTAGTTCAAGGACAAAGTCTTGAGCACCAGAAGAGCCAATGGCACAAAAAGACTCATGTGCAAATTCAACAGCCAGGCAGGGAAAGTTTCATCTTACTTTGTCTTTTTGTTCTATTCACATCTTCAGTTGAATATGTGAAACCCACTCACATTAGGAAGTGCAACTTGCTTTACTCGGCTTATTAATTCAAATGCTAATCTTTTCCAGACACCCTCATGGACAAACCCAGAATCATGTTTTATCAAATATCTGCCCCCCACAGCAAGTTTACACATAAAATTAGAATCCTTGTAAGTCTGAATAAACATTGGAGCCAATCTGCTAAACATAAAACTGCATGAGATTTTTTCCTAAGAGTGAATATAAGATTCACTTTTTACAAGAAGGCTTCTGTTTAAGAAAAAAGTTTTTTAAAAATTAAAACAAACAAACAAAAAGCACCAAGGGGTCTTTTAGCTAGACAAAAATAATACCTCAATTTTACTCTGAAGTAGAGAAGTTGAAACACTTCTTCAGGAAGGAGGAAGGGACTTCTACCAAGAAGTCTTTTGACTGTTAATTTTCTTTATTTTAAAGATGTGAGTGTACAGTTCAGGGTTAGGTATACAAATGTTCATTATGGAGGCATTCTTGTTGATGAGGTGTGCCACCATTTCCCCAGGCAGATTTCCACTACTGCCAATCTCATCTCCTGAGCTCCCTGCCCCTGTAGAGTTTCCTGTTACTGCCAATCCTTTTCTTATAGTATTACAATAGTTGTTTAAGCTCCTCTTATGAGTGAGAACATGTGATACTCAGTTCTTTGTTTCTGTGAAAGAACACTCAGTATTATAGACTCTAAGTCCATCCAGGTTGCTGTGAAGTTCACGATTTTGTTCTTTTTAATGACTGTGTAACATTCCATAATGTATATGTACCACATTTTTTAAATCCAGTCTTCTTTTGATGGGTAGCACGGTTGGTTCCATGTTCTTGCTATTGTGAATAATACTGCAATAAATATACATGTACAGTATCTTTTTCATAGAGTGATTTGAGTTCTTCCGGGTATATTCCCAGTAGGGGGGATTGTGGAGTTGTATGGAAGGTCAATTTTTAGATCTTTTAGGAATCACCACACTGTTTTCCGCAGAGACTGTACTCCATTACACTTCCACCAATAGTGTAGAAGAGTTCCCTTTTCACCACATTCTATCCAACATCTGTTGTTTTTTGAGTTATTGTTGATGACTATCCTGACTGAAGTTAGGTGGTATCTCAGTGTAGTTTTAATTTGAATTTCTTTGATGACTAGTCAGGTTGAGCATTTTTTCATGTAACTGTTGGCTACTCATATGTCTTCTTTTGAGAACTGTCTATTCATATCTTTTGCTCACTTTGTAATGGGGCTGTTTGTTTTTTCCTTTTCAGCATGTTTGAGTTCCTTGTAGATCCTAGATATTAGGCCTTTGTCAGACATACAGTTGGCAGATATTTTTTCCTAGTCTGTGGTCTGTCTCCCTGCTCCCTTGATGGTTTCTTTGGCTTTGCAGAAGCTTGGTAGTTTGATGAGTTCCCACTTATCTAATCTCTTATGGTATGGGCACTAGGGGTTTTGATCAGGAATTGGTAGCCAGTTCCAATTTCCATTAAGAGTGTCTCATGCATTTTCTAAGGTCCTTATAGTTTGAGGTTTTACGTTTAGCTCTTTGATCCATTTAGCGTTGATTTTTGTGTATAGTGAAAAGTAGGGGTCTTGTTTTAATCATCTGCATGTGATCAGCCAATTTTCCTAGGACCATTTACTAAATAGGTTCTCCTCTCCCCAGTCATTGGTGGTGGATGATTTGTCAAAGATGAGTTGGTTAAGAAATTGAGGTTTTGCTTCTGGAATCTCATCCTGTTCCATGGATTATATGCCTGTTCTTGTATTGATACCAGGCTAGTTTGATTATTATAGCTTTCTAATAAAGTTTAAAGTCTGGGAGTGTGATACCTTCTGCTTTTTTTTTGTTGTTGTTGTTTTTTTTATTTTTGCTGAGGATTGTTTTGATCATTCGTGGTCATTTATGTTTTCATTTGAATTCCTGTATTTTCGTTTCCAGGTCTGAGAAGAATTCTGCTGGTAATTTAATGAGTTTTGCATTAAATCTGAAGATTGCCTTGGGTAGGATGGACATCTTAACAATGTTGACTCTTCCAATCCATGAGCATAGAATATTTTTCCAATTTCGGGTGTCATCTTTGATTTTTTTGAGCAATGTGTTGTAGTTTTCATTGTAAAGTTCTTTTGTGTCTCTAGTTAGGAAGATACCAAAGTTATTTATTTTTTTCTGGCTATTGTGAATGAGATTGTACTTTTTATTTGGGTTTCTGTTTGGTTATTGTTGGTGTATAGAAATGAGACTGACTTTTGCACATTGATTTTATACTCTGAGACTTTGCCAAAGTCCTTTATCAATGAAAGGAGGTTTTTGACAGATTCTCTTGAGGTTTTGAGGTATAGAATCATGTCATTTTCAAAGAGGTATAACTTGGCTTCCTCTTTTCTTATTTAGATATGCCTTGTCTTCTTCTCTTGTCTAGTTGCTGTAGTCAGGACTTCCAAAACTATGTTGAAAAGCAGGGGTGAGAATGGGCATCCTTGTCTTATTCCGGTTTTCATTGCACATTTTTCCAATTTCTGTCTGTTTTGCAATATGTTGTCTGTGGGATTCCTGCAGATGGCTCTTACAATTTTGAGGTATGTTCCATCTATGCCTAGATGTTCAAGGATTTTTAATTAAGAAGGAGTGCTTGATTTTATCAAAAGCTTTCCCCACATCTAATGATATAATCAGGTAGTTTTTGTTTTTGCATCTGCTTATGTATTTATTTATTTATTTTTTGAACCACTACACCTGGTCAAAAGTAATTAATTCTTTTTAAAAAATTTATTTTAAAGATGTGGGGGAGAGACACGGCAAGATGGCGACGGGGAAACCTGGCATCTGAAGCCCTCTGCAAGGGAGATCTGCAGTGGGTCTCTGCCTCTCACCCCGGGGAGCTGGGTACCCCAGCATCGCAGCCTGCTCTTCAGACAGAGCTCGGCCGTTGCCACCGCTGGGACATCACAATGACTGGACAGTTTTACTGCATTGCAAACAGTCCCGCTGCTGCCGCCGCAGCCCCTCCCCTCCACCACCGCTGTCATCGCCGCCGCCGTGGCCTCTGGGAGGGGTAGCACATCACACCACCCGGCCCGAGGAGAGCCACAACAAACCGCTTCAGGGAAGATCTGCTGGGATCGCTGCCACCTCTCCTGCATCCGAGACTGACCTGCCTGCCTGGCGTGGGGCTCCTGTTGCCTGCTCGGAGGCAGGCAGCCATCTTGTTCCTGTCCGGCCCCAACCCCTCTGGGGCAAGCAGATGAGACAACACCACCTGCTGGCGATTCAAGGTAACAACACCGAAACGGGAGAAACAAGCTTGATAAAGACATAGACCAAACTGCTGAACGGAGGTTAATCTGAACAGTCCTTCACAGCAGATCAGGGAAACTGACCCTAACTGCAAACTAATTTACCAGCTTGAAAAGAAAACTAGAAATCAGACCTGAAAGGACATTGGACTTAAATGAAATGTCTCAGAGTGTGCTTCATTGATTCTATTAGTTTAATGACTTAATTCTATTCCTACTGTATTGTTCCCTTTTTTCTATTTTCCTTTTCCTTTTCTTCTCTTTTCTTCGATCTGTAAACCATGTCTTTGTATAAAGGAACAGCACACTAATAAGGTGGTTGGATAGCTGGTATGTTAGCATCACTATATGTTTTATTTTTGTTTGTATGAGAGTTGGTTCAACTGTAGCTGTGGTCTATTGTTTTTATCTGTTTCAGTATAGGCCTCTCTCTCTATTTGTTGGCACACTCGTTTGTTTCCCCCCTTACTCCTCTATCTCTCCACTCCCCTCTTCAACCCACTATCTGCTCCATTCTCTCCCCTCTGCTAAACACATTTTATTTCAGGGAGTAAACCTACAGCCCCACTGCACGAACAGATTCCAGGGCAGTGGGAAGTGGGTTCCACATTATCCACATGCCTGTCAGCGAATACCAGGACCTGCAGACAGATTTTGAATCACAGCTCTCCCCTTAAGTACATCTCAAAACTGCAAAAAGGACCACCTCCAACCTACAGTGCAACTTCAGAATTAAACAAAGTAAGAGGACAAACATAAAGAATAGGAGATTGAACAAACAGAAGTAAAGCCAATCCCTTTACCCCTGAATAACAGAATTAAAGAAGATGGTGATGTGGAGGGAAGGAAAAAGTAGGGAGGGGGAAAAACCACACAAATGAAGAAAAACCAAAAGAAGAATATAGGTCTTACACAGACCCCTGGGAAATCAGACACTAAGAAAACAGATTCTGGAACACAGACAATGAAGAGTCCCCAGAATGACTGGTTACGTGCAACAAACCCAGATATCAAGACATTAATGGAGAGAATTAAAAAAAATTGATGAGAGACAGGAAGAAAATAGAAAGGAGCTGTTGTCAGAAATGACAGCAGTAAAGAATACTGTGATGGAAATGAACAACAGACTAATAAGCATGGAAAGCAGATTCAGCCAAGCAGAAGAAAGAATCTCAGAGCTCAAAGACCAAAACACAGAACTGACCCAAACTGTCAAAAAGCATAGAAAAGAAGCTCAAAAAGACAGAACAAAACCTGCAAGAGATGAATGATCACTTCAAGAGACCAAACCTAAGAATAATTGGGCTTCCTGAGGCAGAAAGAGAAACAGAAGCCACACTGGAACAAACATTTCATGAAATCATTCAAGAAAACTTCCCTCATTTCATTAAGGATGAAAAAATACAAACACAAGAGATTCAGAGAACCCCTGCAAGACAACAAATGAGAAGACCAACTCCCAGACACATAATAATTCGCCTAAACAAAGTAGCTATGAAAGGAAAAATCCTAAAGGCATCAAGAGAAAAAGGCCAGACTACCTACCAGGGAAAACCAATTAGAACAGCAGCAGATTTATCCACAGAAACCCTTCAGGCCAGGAGAGACTGGAGCCCTATCTTCAAAGTTCTAAAAGAGAACAATTTCAACCAAGAATAACCTACCCAGCCAAACTAAGCTTCATTAGTGAGGGAGAATTGAAATCTCTTCCAGACATCCAATCCCTAAGAACCTATGCTGCCACCAGACCACCCCTACAAGAAACACTTAAGAAAGTACTGAACACAGAAGAAAAAGAAAAAAGAACAACAGCATTCTTCACAAGAGTATAGGCAAAAGATTAAAAACACACATGACCCAACTCCAAAACCCAAAGAAAGACAACAAATAAACAGGAACAACTCTGTAAGAACCTTATGACAGGGATCAACTCTTGCATTTCAATTATTAGCCTAAATGTGGACGGACTAAATGCACCACTGAAAAGACATAGAATGGCAAAATGGGTAAAATATCATCAGGCAACAATCTATCGCCTTCAAGAGACTCACCTCACTAGAAAGGACACCCACAGATTCAAAGTAAGAGGATGGGAAACAAACTTTCAGGTGAACGGAATACAAAAGAAAGGAGGAGTAGCGATCTTAATTTCAGACAAAATACCCTTCAAGCTATTAAAAATCAAAAAAGATACAGAAGGCCACTACATAATGATAAAAGGCTCAGTCCATCAACAACAAATATCTATCCTAAACATATATGCACCCAACATAGGTGTGCCAACTTTCATAAAGCAACTTCTTGGAAAACTAAAGATATTGACTCTAACACTATCATAACTGGGACTTTAATTCACCACTCACAACCCCAGACAGATCATCAGGACAAAAAATCAGCAAGGAGATCCAGAACCTCAATGTGACTTTGGACCAAATGGACTTAATTGATACCTACAGAACACTCCATCCAAAGACCACAGAATAAACATTCTACTCATCACCACATGGAACATATTCTAAGATCGACCACATACCCGGCCATAAATCAAGCATAAGCAATTTAAAAGGACCGAAATTCTACCAAACACCTTCTCGAACCACAGTGGAATAAAAATAAACATTGACACCAACAAAGCCCCCCCAAAACCCACAAAGACATGGACACTAAACAGCATGATGCTAAACAACTCCTGGGTCAAAGACAAAATCAAAACAGGGATCAAAAGATACCTGGAAACAAATGAAAATGAAGAAACATTTTACCAAAACCTCTGGGATGCCCTGAAAGCTGTAGTAAGAGGGGAATTTATATCCCTACAAACACACATGAAGTAAATGGAAGGAACAGAAATTCACAACCTAACAACCACCTAAAGAAGCTGGAAAAGCAAGACCACAAAAACCCTAATTTTAACAGAAGAATCCAGATCACCAAAATAAAAGCCCAAATCCAGGACATAGAAGACAAAAAGATAATATAAAAAATCAATGAAACAAAAAGCTGGTTCTTCGAAAGGGTAAACAAGATCGATGGCCCCTAGCTAGACTGACCAAGAAAAAATGAGAAAAAAACCAAATAAGCATAATCAGAAACACAAAAGATGAAGTCACATCTGACCCTGAAGAAATACAAAAGATCATTAGAGACTACTACGTACTCTTGTATGGAAACAAACTTGAAAACCATAAGGAAATGGAGGACTTTCTGACATCACACAACCTACCTAGGTTGAAACAAGAAGAAATTGAGACCCTAAATAGACCAATAACAATCAAGGAAATCGACTGTGTAATAAGAAAACTTCCTACAAAAAAAAGCCCTGGTCCAGATGGCTTTCCAGCAGAATTCTACAAGACATTCAAGGAGGAGCAGATACCAATCCTAATGAAAGTATTCCAGGCGATTGAAAAAGATGGAACTCTCCCCAAATCATTTTACGAAGCCAACATCACATTGATACCCAAGCCAGGTAAAGATCCAACAAAGAAAGAGAACTACAGGCCAATATCTTTGATGAACATAGATGCTAAAATTCTCAACAAGATCCTAGCAAACCGGATTCAGCAATACATCTCAAAAAGCATCCACCATGACCAAGTAGGCTTTATTCCTGGCTTGCAAGGCTAGTTCAACATTCGTAAAATGTAATTAAATACATCTACAGATATCAAAACAAAAACCACATGATCATATCATTAGATACAGAAAAAGCTTTTGATAAAATACAGCACCCCTTCTTGTTAAAAACCCTTGAACATCTAGGCATATGGGGAACATACCTCAAAGTAGTAATAGCCATCTACGAGAAACCCACAGCCAGCATACTCCTAAATGGACAAAAATTGGAACCAATTCCCCTGAAAACTGGAACTAGACAAGGATGCCCACTCTCACCCCTCCTGTTCAACATAGTATTGGAAGTCCTGGCTAGAGCAATCAGAGAAGAGGAGGCAATCAGAGGTATTCAAATAGGAAAAGAGGAAGTCAAGTTATCTCTCTATGCAGATGATATGACTGGTGTACCTTGAAAACCCAAGAGAATCTGTCAAAGGCCTCCTTACATTGATAAAAGCCTTTGGCAAAGTCTCAGGATACAAAATAAATGTACAAAAGAATCGCATTTCTCTACACCAATAATAAACAAAGAGAAACCCAAATAAAGAACACAATTCCATTCACAATAGCCACACAAAAAAATGAAATACCTTGGCATCTTCCTAACAAGAGACATGAAAGACCTTTACAATGAAAATTACAAAACACTGCTCAAAGAAATCAAAGCTGACATTAACAAGTGGAAAAATATCCCATGCTCATGGATCAGAAGAATCAACATTGTGAAGATGTCCATCTTATCTAAGGCAATCTACAAATCCAATGCAATACCCATTAAATTACCAAACAACATTCTTCTCAGACCTAGAAAAAACAACATAGGAATTCATATGGAAACACAAACGTCCAAGAATAGCCAGAACAAGCCTCAGCAAAAAAAACAAAGCAGGTGGTACCACAATACCAGACTTCAAACTTTACTATAAAGCTACAATCATCAAAACAGCTTGGTATTGGTACAGAAACAGGTATATAGATCAATGGAACAGAATTGAGATTCCAGAATCAAAACCTCAATTTCACAACAAACTCATCTTCGACAAAGCCCCCACCACCTACCAATGGGGAGAGGAGAACCTATTCAGTAAATGGTGCTGGGAAAATTGGCTGACCACATGCAGAAGATTGAAACAGGACCCCTATCTATCCCCATGCACAAAGGTTAACTCCAAATGGATCAGAGACCTAAATGTAAAACCTCAAACCATAAGAACCTTAGAAAAGGAAGGAAATACTCTCATGGAAATCGGAACTGGCATCCAATTTCTGTACAAAACCCGAAACCCACAGGACTTAAGAGAGAAGATAGACAAATGGGACCTTATTAAACTGACAAGCTTCTGCAAAGCCAAAGAAACTATCAAGAGAGCAGGGAGACAGCCTACAGACTGGGAAAAAGTATTTACCAACTCTAGGTCTGAGAAAGGCTTAACATCCTGGATCTACAAGGAACTGAAACGTACTGAAAAGAAGAAAACAAACAACCCCATTATAAAATGGGCAAAAGATATGAACAGACACTTCACAAAAGAAGACATTCGAGCAGGCAACAAACACATGAAGAAATGCTCAACCTCACTAATTATCAGGGAGATGCAAATCAAAACCACACTGAGATACCACCTAGCTCCAGTCAGAATGGCAATTATCAATAACTAAAAAAATAACAGCTGCTGGAGAGGGTGTGGTGAAAAGGGAACACTTCTACACTGTTGGTGGGAGTGTAAACTAGTGCAACCTCTGTGGAAAGCAGTGTGGCGGTTCCTAAAAGCTCTAAAAATTGACCTTCCATATGACCCCACAATCCCCCTACTGGGAATATACCCTGAAGAACACAAATCACTCTATAAAAAAGATACCTGCACATGTATGTTTATCGCAGTGTTGTTCACAATAGCAAGAACCTGGAAACAACCATGCTGCCCATCAAAACAGGACTGAATTAAAAAAATGTGGTACATATACATGATGGAATACTATGCAGCCATAAAAAAGAACAAAATCATGAATTTTGCAGCAACCTGGATGAAACTAGAGTCTATAATACTGAGTGATCTCTCACAGAAACAAAGATCCTAATATCGCATGTTCTCACTCATATAATGGACCTTGAACATCCAATGTAATACTATAAGAAAATGACTGACGGTACTGGGAAACTATGGGGGGAGGGGGGATGGGATTAACAGTAGCAAATATCTGTTGGAGGATGGGAAAACACACCTTATCAACAGGATGCCTGAATGAAACGTAATTGTACACCTAACCCTTAACTGTACCCCACAAAACCATAATAAAAAATACTGATTAATAAAAAATATTTAAAAAATTAAAAATCATTGTTAAATGTCAAAAAAAAACAAAAGTAGAAAAAAACAAAACCCTGAAATATGAACACTCAGTCATTCATGTACACACATAAATAGAAAAAAAAAAAGGAAGAAAGGAAAAAGAGAAAGAAGGTTGAGGGATAAAGATCAAACCCTCACATATGCATTCACGCAGAAGGGAAAAAATGCCAAAAAATATTTTAAAAACAAGCAAAAAAGCAAACAAAAAAACCCAAAACATTGCCCTCTTGTGGTTGGTTGTGTAATTTTTTCTATCTGCACCTCACAAACAAGTCCCTCTGCTTTCTCCTGCAGATTTCACAATCTTCCCAATGCCCCATCTAAGCAAAAGGAGGGGATGTTCAAGGTGGGGGCTTCAGTCTTCCCTTCCTACTTTCATGTGGTCATGGTGACCCCCTCCTATGGGGAGGTGTTGGATTGTCTCTTCTCCAGGTAAGGGTAGAGGGAATCCTCAGCCAGTCTTACCCTGTAGTAGAGTTATCCAATTGTGAATGAGATCCAGATTCTGCCTGGGTTCATCCCTCTCAGTTGCGTAGCCATATGGGTCTGATGTTCAGAGGATTGAGGGAGTTTAGTCAGCCCTGGATTCACCACTGATACCTTTGGAGCTCTTCCTTGTCCTTTTCTGGCCACACCTTTTGTCCTGTGGCTGAATCAGAATAGAGGTTGTGGCACCTGAAAATCAACCCTCCTCCTGTACCTCCTGAGTTTGAGCTTTCAGAACATTCCCTCTGGGTCACAATCAACCCCTGAGTAGTTAATTCACTGGTCACAGAAATTGGTTCTGTTTCTCCATGGTGAGCAAGCCAGAGCACTTTCCTGCCCCATTTTCAAGATGGTGGCAGAGTGACTCTTTTATCTTCTCCAGTGGAGCACTTCTTCTGGTCTCCCTCACTGTGCTCCCTCTGCAGCCCTTGGTGCCATGTCTGGTCAGGCACTGCAGTGGTGAGGCAGCACCTGGAACCAGAAGTCTCTTCCAGCAACTTCTTCCTGGGAAGGACTTTGTTGATTTTTTCAAAAATGATGTTCAAATTCTGTAGCCTGGGAATTGCTAGGGAACAAGCAGAGCAACTGCAGCATTAGTGAGCTTACCAAGTGAGCCCTGAACACTGCTCCCAAGTCCCCATTCAGTCAGTCACACACACACCCACTTACTCACCAACACATATGCAAAATTTTTCATACACTCACTCTCACACACTGGGACTCACATTGTCTGACTGGGTCCACTGCCATCTTCCTGCTTTTCAATTTTTTTCTTCTATATTTTATTTATTATATGTAGAAGCAAAGTAGAAAACCTCAAAATATATACTTATAATGTCATTTTGACAAGAAGATTCTTAAAATTGTGAACCAGATGACAAAGACATGTATCAAAATGAAGAATTCAAGATTGGGAAAGTGATACTATTAAAGACTTGGTGGAGTGTGCTGAAACATATTAAATAATGTCTATAACTGGTTAATTGTAAATAAAGTTGCAAAACTGAATAATTCATGAAAACAATTCTTTAAAGTAAATATATATATATACATAATTTTAAAATAATTTGCTAATAATAATATATAGCATTATTAGAAAAATATATGCTAGAACATAGAAGTTGGTAAGGAAATAAATGCTTGCAATATTAAAATAAACTTTTAAACAAAAACTTGTATAGATTTAGTAATGAGGAAAAAAGCAACAAATTAAATAATTAATGACTTAAAGTTGAAACTAAAACCCACAATTATAGCTTATTTAAAAATATGGAGGCCAGGTGTGGTGATTCAGGCCAGGTGTGGTGATTCAGACATTTTGGAAGTCTGAGGTGAAAGGATTGCCTGAGCCCATAGGTTTGAGACTAATCTGGGAAACTTGGTGAGACCTCATCTCTACAATAAATCAAAAAATTAACTAGGCATGGTAGTGTGCACCTGTAGTTCCAGCTACTTGGAAGACTGAGGCAAAAGGACTGCCTGAACCCAGCAGGTCAAGGCTGTGGTGACCATGAGTATGCCACTGCACTCCAGTCTGGGTGACAGAGTGAGATTCCAACTCAAAGAAAAAAAATATGGAAGATGAGAACATCATAAGGAATGAGGACAAAGATGCATTCAGTAGCAAATTGTTCTCCTTAAAGGAATTCATTATTCAGTAAGCAAGCATTCAATCTGAGAAAAGAAAGATGAACTATTTTAAGTAAGAATGAAGAATTAAACTATTAACAGAAATCTCTGAATTAGAAAACTGAAACACTCTAGAATTATTAATAATATGTTAAGTCAAGAGATGGCTTATTGAGAAACCAGTGTCTTTGTTCAAGAAAACCTTGGGAAAATAGAAAGAAGAAAAAAATTTAAAATGAAGTAAACTTATAGGCATAGAACATGTTAAACTTTTTTCCATTCTTTTTCTTTTGAGACAGAGTCTTGCTTTACCACCTATGCCAGAGTCCAGTAGCCTGATCATGGCTTACTGCAGCCTTGAACTCCTGAGCTCAAGTGATACTCTTACTTAGCTTCCCATGTAGCTAGGACTACCACCACACCTGGCCAGGTTAAACTTTTATACTATAAAACAATTCTATTATGTAAGAAGAATTACTAAAGTGAGTGGGATAATATGGAATCTGAGATTTGTTTTAAAATACAGAGCTCCACTTTAAACAAGTAATAGGGGAATAGGTGAAGGAATATTGACAAAAATGTTGATCACTGTTGAAACTGGGTAATGGGTACTCAGGAGTTCATTATACTACTTTACTTTATATTTAAAGTAAATGCTTAAACATTTCTGATAATGTTTGGGTATAGTTTGTCCTTATCAAAACTTATTTTGAGATTTGTTCCTTTGGGTGAAAGTCTTGGGAGACATAACCTATTAGGAATTGTTTGAATCATGGAGGTGGATGTCGGTGACCAGCACTGACCAAGGGTGGGTTAGGACCCGCACCGGAGAATCAGGAGACGGTGAGAAGACCACTCGGAGGCAGCTCTTCTGGGAACAGTCTGATCAGGACTGAAGCAAAATTTTATTCGGACTCCTTCCAACTTATATACCATTTTTATACCCTCCGGCAGTGTGATAATCACTTACTGGGGGCGTACAATTCCATGCTTTACAAACTATGCATCACAAGACCACCATGAGATCTGCAATTTCCAAGCAAACAATTCGAATTCCATGATGCCTGCTGTGCTTACATTAAGGTCACAGGTGCACAATTTCAATACAATCGTTCAAAGTGTTTTCCATAATGTTCAATGAATCATTCATATTATACTCTTTGTTCTATACCCTGATTAATACAAAAAACTTTTCTAAGTTAACTCTAGGTTCAATCCAAGTTCATTGACTCCCAATATTTTTAACGATAATATTATCAACTTAACACTATACTATAATCTATAAGTTTACTTAAATGACTTAGCTGTTAGTTATACTATTATCCTATTACGATTTAACATAACATAATAGTTATACTATTATCCTATTACGATTTAACATAAGTTAAAACTTATTCTTAAACTACAAAACTTTACTATAATTCATATGTTTTATATGTCTAAACTTTAATTTTTATATGATCTAATACTATGCTATATCCTATTAAGCTAATACCTCATCATTAATTCTTTTACAAATCGTATAGTAATTATTATATTTGAATAATGTAGCAAAAGGAAACAAAACAGCAAACATAAATTTATGCAACTATGAGTGTATATGTATATATTTTATCCTAACAAGTCTACTCTAAAAATCAAATAGTAGCTGTCACACTCTTGAACAAGGAAATGCAGGGCTGCCAAGATGGCGGCCATGGGCTGAAGCAGACAGAGTTTCTGTAATTAACGAAACAAAAGAAAACGTTCTGCCTGGCTAGGGGCAGGGCGATAAAACTATTATGATAATTTAGTTTCTAATCTTAATCCTAGGAGAAACTGCCTTTGGGAACAAGAGCTCACTAACCAGTCTACCAGGAAATAGAAGTTAAAAAATATCTAGAAAGAAGTAAAACTTAGAAAGACAGAGAGAAATAATTCTGCTATGCACTTTCCATCAGGTGTATTGAGATTTACTTATAAGTTTTACTGCCATGTATGCACACTGGTCACTAATCACACGCCAATATTATAGGTATAACTGATATCCTATGTCAGAGGCAATCTTCTAGATGGGCCTTTACAGGCCTCAGCCATGTAGCTATAGATGTTGGCTCCCAACAGGTGGAGCCCTCATGAGTGGCTTGGTACCATTCTCAAGATATTGAGTGAGTTCTCACTCTGATGAAACTGGGTTGGTTCCTATAGGAACATAGTCATTCCTGAGAGAGAGAGAGAGAGAGAGATCTAGGGCATCCTTCAGGTGTTACCACTTTATGTGCATTTGCTTCCCCTTTGACCTCCTCTGCCATGTTATGATGTAGTACAAAAGCCTTGCCAGAAGTTAGTCCATCCCCTTGAACTTTTCAGCTTGCAAGACCTTGAGCTAAGTAACTTTCTTTTCTTTATAAGTTAACGTGTGTTAGGCATTCTGTTATAGCAACACAAAACAGACTAAGACAATTTTCTTTCTTTTTTTTTGAGTTGGAGTCTCACTCTGTCACCCAGACTGGAGTGCAGTGGCCACTCCTGGCCACTGCAGCCTTGACCTGCTGGGCTTCAGCGATCCTTCCACCTCAGCCTTCCAAGTAGCTGGAACTACAGGTGTGCGCTACCACGTCTGGCTAATTTTTTAAATTTATTGTAGAGATGAGGTCTTGCCAAGTTGCCCAGGCAGGTCTCAAACCCGTGGGCTCAGGCAATTCACTCACCTTGGCCTCCCAAAGCACAGGATTACAGGCTGAGTCACTGAGCCCAGTGACAAATTTCATAATCAAAAGTTAAAAAACCTGGAAGAGAATGTATGCTTGATTGTTTGCTAATATATTTGGAAACCTCTCAGATGAAGTAAGTAGTTATAGTCTGAGAAGACACTTTTCTAAAACTGACTCAATGAGTGGACAATCTGAATAGAACAACAATCCTAGTATAAAAGAATTGCCTTCAAAAGAGATCCCAAGATCTGATTTTTTTTTTTTTTTGTGAGTTTCTTCAAGAAGCACATCAGTCTTATGCTGTGTAAATTATACAGGAATAAATGATACTATTAATTTCATTCTATAAAATGAGCACAAACTCATCATTAGGACCTGGATGTATAAACAACAAAAATAATTTTAAAAACTATAGAAAAGTTTTACATGCAAATATATATTAAAAATTTCTAAGTTAAAAAATAAGCAAATTGAACTGAATTTTATTCAGTTGATCAGTCTCCATAAACGAATTCATCAGAGTAAGAACACCTTATCATTCCACCTTTATTATTGACTGATGTCCACAGAAAGTTGAATGCTCATTGCTGATTTTCTCTGGAGTCCCCTGGCATTTCTGTACCTATAATAGGTTTCCAAACCAGTTTATGTCAATAGTGCTTAATGTATTTATGAAATCTAACTAAATATTATATAAACATAAGAAATATGAGTATGGAAAAAGAATTTTTCCTAGGAAAGCTAAATTGAATGTACTGGATAAAATCAAGGCAAATGAGTCACTATAAATTGAATTAAATTAAAATGAGACAACTGTAAAACTTGGGCAAAAGTCACAATACTTTAGAAGAATTTTATACTCATGTTGTTTTATGAGTAATTAAAATTCTCCTCTTTAAAGAAACTACATCGGAAACACCAACATATTAGAGATTTGATTTAAGTAAAAAAGGTGGTTCTCATTTAAAAACATACTTAAAGAAACAGTATTAATTAATTTCCACAATCACTAACTAGTGAAGGCAACACCAGCTGCTCTACTAGAGAAATCCCCAAATCTCAATGGCTTAATACAACATGCATTTTTCTCAGTTATATCAAGTCTAAAATGGGTATTACCGATTGATGAGCACCAGGTTACTTCCATCTTTGACTCTTATATTTTCAACATATGGCTTCCAAGGTGGCTGTGCTTTAATGCATCAATCCATAGAATGTAAGAGAACATGGAGGATCCCATGTAGAGATTCTTGTGGGTGTGCAAGGTCTAGGAAGTGATCACATCACTTGGGTTTACTTTTCATGGGCTATAACTCAGGCACATGGTTAAAATTTATTGAAAGTCAAGCTGGAAAAATGTGGTTTCATTATTTGCCCAGGAAGAAGCAGAAACAAATAGTAATAATAAGGCAGTTTCTACATACACTTCTTCCAAAATGGCAAATGAATGTTCACTTAGTATGTTTTAAGTTAAAACAAAATATTTAAAGTACATATATTTTTTATGATTCCTCACTTTATCAAGCACCCTTTAAAGTATAGGTGTTATAGTATGGTGAATAAAAGCATGGGAGCCAGAAATTTTGAGTTTAAGTTCCAGCTCTTCTAATTGTTAATAATGTGGCCTTCAACACGTTATTTAACCTTTCTGGGTTTCATTTTCTTACCTTTAAAATGGTGATAGTAACAACTTTTAGGAGGTTGATGTATATAAAAACTTGGAATAGTGTCTGAACTCATGGCAGTTACTCGGTGAAGAAGCCAAAGCAACTTCACCTTGCATGCTAATCCACATGATTAACCCCAGTTCCCAGAAGGTCTCTAAGATTTCCCATTTATCTACAGTTCCTTGTGTAAAAGCAGGTACAAACTGTGAATCTTGGCCTTAGCTTAAAAAATTAAACCTTGATGTTATTGTACTTCAATTGTCATATACATCTCTATGAAATCATCCTTTCCCTATGACATATAAGCCATAGGGAAATATGGTAAATAAGTCTGGGGGATAATGACTCAGGGATCTACTATCTAGTCTTCCTGCTGCCCAAGACACAGGTATGGCTTCTGTTGATTATAGCTTCTGCTCATTATTCCCTATTAAATTGTTCTTTCTGAGAAACTGGGTATGTCACCTCTTTCTTTGGCCTACCAGCTTCTTAGGACTTTTAAGGTAGTTTTGCATATATTCCTCATATATATTCCTAGGCTCATGTAATTGAAAAATTCAAAAGTAGGCTTCTTTGAGGCTGAACTTGATAGCTGGACAATATTGCACATAATTCTCCATTTATCTCTTCTCTGCTCTGCTTTCTTTGCTATGTCTTTAATCCTAAATGGAGTCTGTCTTCAAGATGGCTGCTAGCAGCCACAATAAAAAGTGGGCAAAAACAAGAATAGACACTTCTCAAAAGAAGACATACAAACAGTCAATAGACACACGAAAAAATGCTCAGCCTCACTAATCATCAGTGAGATGCAAATCATAAACACATTGAGATACCACCTAACTCCAGTATAAATGGCCATCATTAATAAAACAAAAAGTGACAGATGCTAATTAGGATGCTTCTACACTGTTGGTGGGGGTGCAAACTAACTCAACTTCTATGGAAAACAGTGTAGAAATTTTTAAAAGAACTAGAAATTGGCCTTCCACATGACCCGGCAATCCCCTTTCTGGCAATATAGCTGGAGAAACTCAAATCATTCTACAAAAAAGATTCTTGCACACATATGTTTATTGCAGCACTATTTACAATTTAAAAAAACCTGGAACCAGCCCTGCTGCCCATCGAAAGTGAACTGGATAAAGAAAATGTGACACATATACACAATGGAGTACTGTACAGCCATAAAGGACAGAATTATGGACTTTGCAGCTACTTGAATGGATTCAGAGTCTATTATACTCAGTGATCTATCACAGAAACAAAGAAGTGAATACCATATGAATACATAAGTGTGTCCTCAACATTTATCACAATACTGCAAGAAGGATTGGCAGTAGTGGGATACTGTCAGGGGAAGGGGGGGCACGTAACATCACTAAGGGTAACTGACCTTAAACCAGGGGAAGTGAGGACTAGTTTGGAACCCAAGCCTCACTTACATAAACAATTTATGTACCTAGACCTGATTTGTATCCCGTATCTTTACAATTAAAAATAATCTCACTCTCCCTGGAAAAAGAAAATATAAAGATGAGAAGGTATAGAATTATTATTTGAATTGTAATGAGTAAATTAACCTTTGCTTTGCTAAGATATGCATGTATTTGGGACATTGTTTTGACAATTTTATCTTTTCATGCTGCAAATTCACAACTTCTACCTATCAATTAATTTTACAAATGTAATCTTTTAAAATCATTCTTAAATGTGTGAGATGGCATTTTTCTTTTTAATTCTCACCTTCTCTTTTCTGGTTTTTCTCCTCTAAATCAAAATGTAAAATTAACTACTAGATGAGGGAAACAAAAAATAAATACTGAACAAAGTGTTTCTCTCCTTCTTTCCATCACTTGAGCTTTCTTAGACTATCTTTTTGGATTGGAATACTGCTTAAATAACTGTGTGAAACATGAAACAAATGCAGATCTATTCTTCAGAAAATTTGAGCTGGTGCTGGGAAATAGTCCAAAGGAATTGGAAAAAAACAAAGACCAAAATAACTATAATGCATAATGAATCTGTCTGAAAAGTATATCATTTAAAAAGTTGCACTGTTATATTAACTGTCAATACTTTATTAATTTCACGTTTCTAAAACACTCTTATGTCCACTACCTTGGGGCACCCTAAACAAGGGCAGTGCAGGTATTGGGGTTTTCATTTTTGTTTTAAATGGAGAGCTCAGGAGAGGCTTAATGCTTAGAACATGGCAACCACCCTGTGAACATAGGACCTGGTATTTGAACCTTGCTTTGCTAGCTGCAAATCCTTGCTTTTTCTGCCTTTCTGTTAAACATGAATGCTATAATTTGGAAGGAAAACAGAGCTCTGAGGTGCTAAGCTGAATGTATGGCCTTATATTCACAGCATGCTAGCTTACTGTCCAGCATTTTCATCTTCAGGCAAATCTGAGAAGTGTATGGTATAGAAAGATGTGTGTTTGTTATTCCTAGAAACTCAGGAAGGTATAAAGTGTATAAGAATTGAATGGAGGACCATGTGATCTTACTTGCTTTCATGAGCTTTTGGGAACCCCATTAATCCATTAACACCCAGGGAACTCTCTGTGTTCCCTACTAAGGGACGAGTGGAAGATACCTGAAATGCAAAACAACAACAACAACAAAAAACTCTTCTCAACTGCAGGTCCACTGTACAATTGGATCCTCTTACTAGACAAAGGAAAAATACTTAGAGTTGCATGTTTAAAACCTCTTCTCTCCATTTAACATAATGCTATGAGAAAGGATTGGCACCAGTGGGAAACTGCCAGGGGAGGAGGAACACACAACATCAGTAAGGGTAACCTATCTCAAACCAGGCAAAGTGGGGACCAAAGGGAGGTCCAAACTTTACCTGTACAATGACCCCTTGTATACCTAATCCTGAATTGTAGCCCACATCTTGAAAATAAAATACAATTTTTAAAAGCAACAGCAAACAATCCTCTCTTCTCTCAAGAAGCAATATGGTGCAGACCATTGTTTGGAGTGAATCTCAGGCATGGCACTTATGAAAAGACCCAATGAGAAACAAATACATAAACACATAAACATGAATATTTTGAGAAAAATGAATGAATATTTAACATAAATAGAGGCATCAATATAAATATTAATCAAAATTATAAATGTTTGTACCTGTAACAGTTTAAGGCTGTGCGCAACTTTGCAATGGTATTTTGCCATATAGAAGGGAAGCAAACATATAAACCTATACATTAATCTTTACATATGCATACAAACATGTATATTTATACATTCATGTAAATTAGAAATTATATGATGTAAATTTATTTCTAGAAATATATACCTTTTTTCTTTATTTTAAAGATGTGTGGTTTAATTTAGGGTTAGGTATACAAATTTGTTCATTATGCAGGTACCCTTGGTGATGAGGTGTGCCCCACCTTCCCTTGGCAATTTTGCTGAACTGCCAATCCCATCCACCCTCTCCTGGCAGTTTCTCTTCCTTATAGTGTTATGATTATTGTTCAAGGTCCACTTATGAGTGGCAACATATGATACTCTGTTCTTTGTTTCTGTGATAGATCACTGAGTATAATAGACTCTAAATCCATCCAAGTTGCTGCAAAGTCCATAGGTTTATCCTTCTTTATGACTACATATTATTCCATTTTGAATGTGTACCGCATTTTTAAATCTAGTCCAGCTTTGATGGGCAGCATCGTTGGTTCCACGTTTTTGCTCTTATGAATAGAGCTGCAACAAACATGTGTATGGAGTATTTTTTTGTAGAATAACTTGAGTTCCTCTGAGTATATTCCCAATAGGGGAGTTGTTGGGTCATATGGAAGGTCAGTTTCTAGTTCTTTCAATAATCACCACACTGTCTTCCACAGAGGCTACACTAGATTACATTCCCTCTAACAGTGTATAAGCATTCCTTTTTCTGCACACCCTCACCAGTATCTGTTGCTGTTTGCTTTATAAATGATGGCCATTCTTACTGGGGTTAAGTGGTATCTCAATTGGTTTTGGTTTGCATTTCTCTTGATTAGTGAGACTGAGAACTTTTTCATGTGTGTTGGCTGCCCATATATCTTCTTTTGAGAAGTGTCTATTCATGTCTTTTGCCCCCTTTTTAATGGGGCTGCTTGTTTTTTTCCTTTCAGCGCATTTCAGTTCCTTGTAGATCCTAGATGTTAGGCCTATGTCAGATATACAGTTGGCAAATATTTTTTCCCATTCTATGAGCTGTCTCCCCACTCTCTTGATGGTTTCTTTTGCTTTTCAGAAGACTGTCAGTTTTATGAGGTCCCATTTGTATATCTTATCTCTTATGGTATGAGTGCATGGGCTTTTGATCAGGAATTAGTTGCCAGTTCCAATTTCCATAAGGGTGTATCCTGCATTTTCTAAGATTCTTATAGTTTGAGATTTTACATTTAGGCCTTTGATCCATTTAGAGTTAATTTTTGTGTATGGTGATATGTTGGAGTCCCACTTCAATCTTCTGCTTAAGATGAGCCAGTTGTTCCAGCACCATTTACTGAATAGATTCTCCTCTCCCCAGTGGTTTTTGTTGGAGGCTTTGTCAAAGATTAGTTGGTTGAGAAATTGAGGCATTGCTTCTGGAATCTCTATCCTGTTCCATTGGTCTGTATGCCTGTTCTTATACCAATACCAGGATGGTTTCATTATTATAGACACAGTAAAGTTTGAAGAATGGAAGTTTGATACCTCCTACTTTATTTTGTTTGCTAAGGATTGTTTTGGGTATTCATGGTTGTTTATGTTTCTATATGAATTTATGTATTTTCTTTTCCAGGTATGAGAATGATGTTGGTAATTTAATGGATTTTCCATTGAATCTGTAGATTGCCTTTGGTAGGATGTACATTTTAACAATGTTGATTCTTCCTATTTATGAGAGGGGAATATTTTTCCATTTTTTTGTGTCTTCTTGGATTTCTTTGAGCAGTGTATTGTAGTTCTCAATGAAAAGTGCTTTCACTTCTCTGGTTAAGAAGATGCCAAGGTATTTCTTTTGTGTGTGTGTGGCTATTGTGAATGGAACTGTGTTTTTATTTGGTTCTCTGCCTGCTTGTTGTTGGTGTATAAGAACGCAACTGCCTTTTGCACAGTTATTTTCTACCCCTAGGCTTTGCCAAAGGCCTTTATCAGTGCAAGCAGGTTTTTGACAGATTCTCTTGAATTTTCAAGGTATAGTATCATATCATCATCAGCAGAGAGAGATAATCTGACTTCGTCTTTTCCTATTTGGATACCCTGCATCTTCTTCTTTTGTCTATTTGCTCTAGATAGGACTTCCAACGCTATGTTGAACAAGAGGGGTGAGAGTGGGCAGCCTTGTCTTATTTTGGTTTTCAGAGGAAATGTTTTCAGTTTCTGTCCATTTAGCAATATGCTAGCTGTACTTACTGTAGATGATACTTACTATTTGGGGTATGTTCCTTATATACCTAAGTGTTTGAGGGTCTTTGTCAAGAAGGGATGTTGGATTTTATGAAAATATTTTCCTGCATCTAATAATATAATCATGTGGTTCTTGTTTTTACATCTGTTGATGTATTTAATTACATTTATGGTCTTGTAGATGTTGAATCAGCCCTGCATTTAGGGGATGAAGCATACTTGGTCATAGTGGATGATTTTTAAGAAGAGTTTTTGGATCTGATTTGTTAGAATCTTGTGGAAGATTTTTGAATCTATGTCTTAAAGGATATTGACCTGTAGTTCTTTTTGTTCAATCTTTACCTGGTTTGGGTACCAGTGTGATGTTAGCTTCATAAAATGATTCAGGGAGAATTCTATCTTTCTTAATTGCCTGGAATATTTTCAGTAGGATTGGTATTAGCTCCTCCTTGTAAGTTTTGTAGAATTCTGATGGAAAGCCATCTGGTTGAGAGTTTTTTATGGAGGTAGTTTTCTTATGACAGTCAATTTCCTTAGCTCTTATTGGTCTACTTAGTGTCTCAATGTCTTCTTGTTTGAATCTGGGGAGATTGTGTGATGTCAGAAAATCCTCTGTTTCATTTAGATTATCAAGTTTGTTTCCATACAGATGTGTATACCAATCAATGATAATCATTTGTGTTTCTTTGGGGTTGCTTGTGATTTGATCTTTTGTATTTATGATTGTGTTTATTTGGGCTTTTACTCTCTTTCTCTTGGTCCTTCTGGCTAGGGGCCCATCAATCTTGTTAATTCTTTCAAAGAAACAACTTTTTGTTGTGTTGATGTTTTCTATGGTATTTTTGTCTTCTAGTACCATATTTGGGCTCTTATTTGGTGATCTGGATTCTTCTGCTAAAGTTAGAGTTCTGGTGGTCTTCTCTTTCCAGCTCCCTTTGGTGATTTGTTAGGCTGTTGACTTGTGATCTTTCCATTTTCTTGATGGGTGTTCATAGAGATATAAATCCCCCTCTTAGAATTGTTATCATGGCATCCCAGAGGTTTTGGTAAGATGTTTCTTCATTTTCTTATGTTTCCAGGAATTTTTCAATTTCTGATTTAATTTCAGTGTTGACTCAGTAGTTTTTCAGCATCACACTATTTAGTGTCCATTTATTTGTGGGCTTTGGGGAAATTTTGTTGGTTTTGATATTTATTTTTATTCCACTGTGGTCTGAGAAGGTGCCTGGCAATATTTCAACTTTATGTAATTTGTTTATGCTTGGCTTATGTCTGAGGATGTGATCAATCTTGCAGTATGTTCCATGTGGTGATGAGAAGAATGTATATTCTGTGGTTGTTGGGTGGAATATTCTGTAGGTATCTATTAAGTCCATTTGGTCAAGTGTTAAGTTTAGGATACAGATCTCCTTGTTGATTTTTTGCCTCAATGATCTATCTAGGGGTATTCAAGTTCCCTGCTATAATAGTGTTAGAGTCAATGTCATTTTTTAGTTTACTTAGTAGTTTGTTTATAAATGCTGGTGCTCCTGTGTTGGGTGCATATGTGTTTAGAATGGATATATTTTGTTGATGGATTATACCTTTTATCATTATGTATTGTCTCTCCATGTCTATTTTAAATTTTTGATAGCTTAAATGCTGTTTTTTGTGATATTAAGACCATTACACTTGCCTCTTTTGGATTCATTTTCCTGGTAACTCATTTTCCATCCTTTAACTTTGAGTCTGTGTGTATCCCTTGCAAGTGAGATGAGTCTGCTGGATGCAGCAAATAATTGGGCCATGCCTTCTTATCCAGTTTGCCATTCCTTGTCTTCTCAGTGGTGCATTTAGTCCATTCATATTCAGGCTGATTATTGAGATGTGATTGCTTATCCTTGTTATGAGGTTCTTTTAAAGTTTTTTTCATTGTTTGTTTTCTTTTAGCTTTGGGGTTGATGTATGTGTGTGTTTCCAGGTTTTTGGTTGCAATATATTCTCTATTGATTCTGTGCTCTGTTGTTCTCTTGGAAAGTGTGTGGTCATTCTTTTTTTGTCTTCTGTGCTTCATGCCTTTGTAATTGTCTCCTGTAGAGCTGGCCTTGAAGCTGCATACGATCTTAGTAATTGGATGTCTGGGAAGGATTTTAATTCTCCATCACTGATGAAGCTGAGCTTGGCTGGATAGGAAATTCTTAGTTGAAATTGTTTTTCTTTAAGGACTTTGAGTATTGAACTCCACTCCCTTCTTGCTTGTAGTGTTTCTGCTGATAGGTCTGCTGCTACTCTGATTGGTTTTCCCCAGTAGGTAGTCTGACCTTTCTCTCTTGCTGCCTTTAGGATTTTTTCTTTTGTGCTTACTTTTTGTAGGTGAATTTACTATATGTCTAGTGGTTGGTATTCTCATTTGAAGTCTTGTGGGGATTCTCTGTATCTCTTGTGTTTGACTGGTCACATCTCTGGTAAGACAGGAAAGTTTTCTTGGATAACCTCCTGGAACACTTGTTCCAAGGTGTTCTCCATTTCCTTTTTTCTTCTGATATACCAATCAGCTATAGAATCAACCTCTTGATACAATCACATATCTCTTATAGACTTTGTTCTTCCTTTCTGAGTTCTCTTTCTACGTTTTTTACAGATCTGGTTAATTTCATGCTGTCATCTTCAATTTCTGAGATTCTTACTTCTGCTAGATTATTTCTGCTTTCCATGCTTGTCATCTTGTTATTTATTTCCTGCATGAAATTTTTTATGGCCAAAATTTATGTTCCCAGTTATTTTAGTATTGCATCTTGTCTTTCTTGAGTCTTATTCACTATTTCCATCCATTCCTTAATACCTGTCATATTCTGGGACCAGTCATTGGTGACTTTTATCATTTGGTCACTGACATCTGATTTTTCAGGCATTTCCTCTTTGTTACACTTGAAATTATCTTTGGTCTTTCACTGACTTTTCCTCATTTGTGTCATATCGCTTGCCTTTCACTTTAGTTCCATTGTTCATTGGCAAGAGAGAGTCTTTCACTTCTGATGTTTGCCCAGTCCTCTATTCCCTGATCCAGACTCTGGATTTGTTTTGTTTTGAAACAAGACTGGGGGTGGGATTCTGTGCTGTCTCTTGTAGTCTTGAAAGTCGAATAATTATAGTATGATGAGTTAGGATTCAGAAACTACTTGCAAATCACAATGCTTACTGATTGTGATATGTGTTCCCTGAGACCCACTCCCCACCACCATTCTATGTGATGATGCAATGGGTACATATATGCACACCCTGAACCCAAGATACAGTAGCAGAAATGAGGGAACAGAGAAAAACAGAATGAAATAAGATGGACAAAAATTTAAAAACATGAAAAATTAAAGCACAGAACAATGAAAGCAGAAACCAAAGCAAAAAAACAATTGAACACACACACACACACACACACACACACACACACACCCCAAAACAAACTGGAATATTAACAAGGTGAAACAAGACAAACAATAACAAAAAACCCACGAAAACTAAACACACACACACATGCCTAGCACAAAATGATTGAAGAAGAAAAAGAGAAAAATCAATAAGAAGAAAAGAAAAAAATAGGGATTCAGATTGAACCCTCATACGTATATTCACACCCACCTTGAACTATAAAAAAGAGAAGAATAAAAGAGCAAAAACAAGCCAACAAAAAAGACAGAAAACAAAATAAACTGAAAGATGAACACTCAATCATTCACATACACAGAAACAGGAAACAAAAAAACAAAAGAAGAAAGTAAAGGAAGAAAAACAAAAAAACAGGGGGATACAGATCAAACCCTCACTTACACATCCACGCACAAAGGAAAGATAGCTTAAAAATAGAAAAACTAACAAAAAGACAAAAAATTTTAAAAATTAAAAAAGAGAAGAAAACCCTTCCCTCTTGTGGCAGGTTCTGTAATTGTTCCTCCCATTTGCTTATCTGCAGAGCTTCCACTTCTTTCACTCTTTCCCCAGTGTCTGGACTAGGTAAGGAGAAAGGTAGTGGAAGTGGGTGGGGCTGTAGTCCTTCCCTCCCACTCTCATAGTAAGAGGGATCCCCTCCATTGAGATAATCTCCATGTGAGATTATCTCCTCCCCAGGTATGTACTTGCAGGGAGGTGGCCCAGCCAGGCCTATCTTGGAATGGAGTTCTCCTATTGTGGCTGACCTCCAGGCTCCACCTGGGTCCCTCTCAGTCATGCCTCAGTTGTGTGTGTCTGATGTTCAGATTTGCTGGAAAGGAGGGTGTTGGTTCAGCCTGACTCGCCACTGATTTCTTTGGAGGTCTTCCTCCTCATTTTCTGGCCACACCCTTTGTCACATGTCAGAATCGGAGTAGGAGCCAGGGAACCTAAGACTCAGCACTTGTCCTGTCCCTCTGAAGTTTGTACTTTCAGGATATACCCTCTAGGTCATGATCAACCCCTGAGTAGTTGATCTACTGTGGTGAGCAAGTGAAAGCACTTTCCCTCCACTTTTCAAGATGGTGGTGGGGTGCCTCTTTCATCTTCTCTGGTGGGACTCTGCCTCTGTGGCCCCTCCACAGTCCTTGCTGCCAGTGTCTGGCCAGGAGCTGAAGTGGTGAGGCAAAACCTGGAGCTGGCACTATCTCCCACTCTAGTGGTGAGGACAGCAAGGAGCCAGTAGTCTCTCCCCTCCACTTCTTTGCAGGAAAACTTTTGTCAGTTAAAAAAAAATGGTTCTTGGCTTCTGTATCCCAGGAATCACTGGAGTCCAAGCTGAGCAACTGTAGCACCAGCCACTGCACCAGGAGAGCCCTGGTTGCTTGCTCCTGGGCCCTCACTCAGTTTGCCACTCACACGCCCACTCACTCACCAACATGTACACAAACTTTTCCATACACTAACTTACTCACACCAGGGCTTGCATAGTCTGACTAGATCAGCTGCCATCTTCCCAAATCCAGGATTATATGCTTAATATAGAAAAGCCATATGTACATATAAATGTCTACCTGAGGTATAAACAATATTTAAAAGAACATAGATGGAGTCACATGCTATTATACATGAATATGCATTTAATTTATACTTAAAACCATTGGTACTTGCTGCTAATTTCTATGAGTGAAGAATTCAGACAGGTCATAAGAGTTCTTCATTGCCAGTCCCATGGGATCATTTCCCTTGTGGTCATCACCAGATCACAGATTTAACTAGCCTCTGCCCAAGTGCCATCATCCACATGTGAAAATGTTGACTGCTTCTCAAAATGTTTACAATCAAAATAGATACTTAAAAAAAGCCACATGATATGGAAATAGACTATTGTGTTTCAACTTGGGTGAGACAAGAAGTCTTTCTGGGTAGAGGAAGAAAGCTCATGTCTGTGTCATCAGGACAGTCTGGAGGAATTGAAAGTGTCTTCTGGGGAAGATGGTACCACCACTTGTGCATTGTATGCCACAAATTGCTTTCTTTGGACAAGCAAATTGCCCATTGTGTGGGAGGCTTGCATATTGGTGTCAGCCAGCTCTGGCAGGTTTCAGTTGGATTTACAGAACCTCATTGGGTTTATATGAAGAAACTCTGAATTTAAAACACTTTAATGCCCAGTAATGAGGACTTTTTCACATGCACAAGAAGCTTGGGCAATGGTATGTGACTTGACATATACTAGTTGAGTCCTTAACCTCACTGAGGTAACAGGCTTATTGCCTCCACCTGTGCTGGCAAGGCATGGAGAGGAAATGGTCCCTGACTTAGTTTTTTTTTTTTTTTTTGAGTTGGAGTCTCACTCTGTCACCCAGACTGGAGTGCAGTGGCCGCTCCCAGTCACCGCAGCCTCGACCTGCTGGGCTCCGGCAATCCTTCCACCTCAGCCTTCCAAGTAGCCGGAATTACAGGCATGTGCTACCATGCCCGGCTGATTTTTTGATTTATTGTAGAGATGAGGTCTCGCTGCCCAGGTGGGTCTCGAACCCGTGGGCTCAGGCAATATACTCACCTCAGCCTCCCAAAGGTGCGGGATTACAGGCTGAGCCACCGAGCCTGACTTGATTTAGTTTTTTAACTGGCCTTTTACTCTGGGGTTGCCTCGAGTATTTCAAACCCCACACCATTTTCCTGTGCTTCATCTATGTGTGAGTTAGTCCTCAGAATCTGGAACCAAGGTGTTTTTAAATTCAGGGCATTATCACACCAACCCAATGGGGTTCTGTAAATTTAGCCTGAATTGGCCAGAGGTGGCTGAACCCAGCATGTGTAGCCTTTCACCCAATTTGCCTGGTCAACAAAATCCACTTCTGGCAATTAATGCACATTAACATGAGCATGATTGTCCTTTCTTCAGGTACCATCCTTCCCAACAGACACTTTCAAATTCACCAGCCTATCCTGATGGCACAGACCTGGACTTTTTCCCTCTACCCAGAAAGATCTTTCTTCTCCCATTCAAGCTAAAACACAATAGTTTATATCCACAGTCACTTGTCACACAAAAACACCTATCTTGATTGAAAACTTTTTGAGAAGTAGTCAACATTCACATATTACTTTTTGTTTCTACATTTCTTTATTTTTTATATTTCTGAAAGAATTTCCTATGAATAAAGTTTTAACTAACAGATACATTTTTTTTCAAACATCATAAATGCCTTAGAATTATACTTTCATTTTCTGTCAAGTTGGATAAATTTTCAGAGAAAGTTTTCTAGTTTATCCAAATTGGCAAGTTTATTAGCGTAAAGTTCTTGATAAAAATCCTCATATAATTTCTGTGTCTTCTGTAGTATCTCAAGTGATGTGCCTGTTCACATTCCTCTAATTAAAAATATGTATTTTGGGTGGTGGAGCTTAAGATGAAGGCCGACAGATCAGGCTGTAAGAATCTCTGTGGAGGCAAGTGACAATAAAGACTCTCTGCATGAGTAGGCAGGTGCTGGTGGGAGCCTAAAGTCCATCTGAGGGGATACTCGGCTGCATGCACACAAGTACCCCCTCTGAGGGCTACTGCAAACTCCCACCCCCCTGAAATTAGAGTGCAGCTCACCAGATTGCATGCAGAAATGTTTGCTACCTGCTGGAATCCACCAGAGAAAAGTCTGCTGGATCCAGCTGATTTCCAGCATCTGGCACCAGGTGCACACCATCACCTGTCATACCAGATCAGACCACTGGTGTGTAGGATCTGGTTATTGGAGAGAGAGAGCATCAGGGAATATGGAGAGGAATACATGCCTAGTGAGGAGCCGCCCACCACAGCCATTTTCCAGCAGAGTTTTGCATTGCCCCACTCAGCTTCCCCCTCCCCCACAACCTCCAACTTGTTGCCTAAGCAGCACTGACAAACTATTGCCCTAGGTGCGTCCTCACCATCAAAGTAGGAAAGAGACTGCTCCAGGCTTTGCCTCACTGCTTCAGTATCTAGCAAGGCACTGGAAGGGGCTGTGGATGGAGTCTAGAGATCTGATCTCTGTGAATGGCAGATCAACTATTCAGGGCTGTATTGTGGTCCAGAGGAAATATCCTGAGAGCACAAACTTTAGAGGGTGCTGAGTTCCAGGTGCACCACCCTCTACCCTGATCCAGCCATGGGACAAAGGGTGTGGACAGAAAAGGACAAGGAAGAAATCCAAAGAGATCAGTGGTGAGTCTTGGGCTGCCCCAAACCCCCTCCTCCCCAGCAGTCCTCTGAACATCAGACCCACAAAGCTGGACCATGACTGAGTGGGACAAAGCCAGATGGAGCCTGGTCATAGGAGAACCCCATTCCAGGATAGGCCTGGCTGGAGCAACCTCGTGAGAGTGAGAGTACATGCCTGGGGAAGAGATTATCCTGTACATCGCCACCAGAGATCTCCCTGACCATACGAGAGTGGGAGGGGAACTACAGCCCCACCCACCTCCACTGCTTCTCCTCCTTCCTTGCTTTGTTCCCTGAGGAGAGAATGAAAGAGGTGGCTCTGCAGTAGAGATCTGATTAGAGGAACAATTACAGAGCTTGCCACAAGAGGACAGGATTTTTTTTTTTGTTGTTCTGTTTTTTTTTTTTAATTTTCAATTATTTTTTCATTTTTAAAATTTTCCGTTTGTTAGTTCACCTATTTTAAAAATATTTTTCATTTGTGAATGAATGTGTGTATTTGGCTTTGATCTGCAGCCCCCTTTTTTTCTTTTCTTTCTCCTTTTTTTTTCTTTTATTTGTCATTCTTGTTTATGTGTGTATGTGAATGATTGAGTCCTCATCTTTTGGTTTTGTTGGTTGTTGCTCTTTTGTGTTTTTTTGGGTTTTTTATATTCACTTTTTATAGTTTAAGGGGTGTGTCAATATATGTGTGAGAGTTCCAAGTGAATTTCCCCTTTTTATCTTTTTTCATATTCTCCCCCCTTCAGTCTTTTTGTCTTTCTTCTCTATTCACTTTGTACTATATTTGTGTGTGTGTGTTTTGCTTTCTTGGGTTTTTTTGTTGTTGTGGTTTGTTTTGTTTTGCTTTGCTGTTATTCTAGATTGTTTTGTAGTGTGGATTGGTTTCTGCTTTGCATCGTCATATACAGTGGTGGTGGGCAGTGGATCTCAGGAACATATACCACAATAAGTGAACATTTTAATTTGCAAGTAGTATTTGACTTCTACCGCCCCATCCTCCACTTTACTCAGATTTCAAAAACTGCAAGAGACAGCAAAGCTTCCCATCCACCATCCTATTTCAAAATAGAACACATCCAGAGCCTGGATCAGGGAAGAAGAGAGGACAGAGAAAATATCAGAAGGGAAAACCTCTCCCACTAACACTGAATAATAGAACTAAAGAAAAAAACAAAAGATCCGTCACAAATGAGGAAAAGTCAAAGGAAGACCTCAGGCAATTTCAAGTGTACCAAGGACAAAAGTGCTGAAAAATCAGACCTTGGTGCCCAAACAATGGAAGTCACCAACGACTGGCACTAGAATATGACAGGGATTAGGGAATCGTTGGAAAAAGTGAATAAGATTCAAGAAAGACAAGATGCAACACTGAAAGAGCTTGTAACAGAGATTGTGGCAATAAAAAATTTCATCCAGCAAATAAATAAAACGATGACAAGCATGTAAAGCAGAATTAATCTAGCTGAAGAAAGAATCTCCGAACTTGAAGACCAGTACAAAGAATTAACCCAATCTGTAAAAAACATAAAGAAGACTCAGAAAGAAAGAACAAAGCCTACAAGAGATGTGCGACTGCAACATCTTATATCAAGAGGCTGGGCCTATGCCTGATTGGTATTCCAGAAGAAGAAAGGGAAAATAAGAGCAACTTGGAGCAAGTATTCCAGGAGGTAATCCAAGAAACTTTCCCCATCTCACCAGAGATGTGACCAGTCAAGGACAAGATATACAGAGAACCCCAACAAGACATTAAATGAGAAACCAACCCCTAGACACATAGAAATTCACCAAAGAGGAACAAAAGAAAAAATTCTAAAAGCACCAAAAGAGAAAGATCAGACTACCTACCAGGGAAAACCAACCAGAGTAGCAGCAGACATATTGGCAGAAACATTACAAGAAAGAAGAGACTGAAGCCCTATATTCAAAGTCTTCAAAGAGAAACAATTTCAACCAAGAATTTCCTATCCAGCCAAACAAAGCTTCATCAGTGATGGTGAATTAAAATCTTTCCCAGACATCCAATCCCTAAGAGATTATACAGCTTCTAGGTGGCTCTACAGGAGACACTTAAAAAGTTATTAACATAGAAGAAAAAAAAAAAGAATGACCGCATACTTCCTAAGAGATCAACAGAGCACAGAATTAACAGAGAATACAGTGAAACAAGAAATGTGAAAACACATGCATACATTAACTCCAAAGACAAAAGAAAACAAGCAAACAAAGAGAAAAATTCATAAGACCTCCATGACAGGGATGAGCAATCACATTTCAATAATTAACCTGAATGCGAATGGACTAAATGCACCACTGAAATGACACAGAATGGTGGATTGGATAAAAACCATGACTCATCTCACTACAAGGGATGCAAACAGACTCAAAGTTAAAGGATGGAAAACGAGTTTCCAGGCAAACAGATCACAAAAGAAGGCAGGAGTTGCAATCTTAATATCAGACAAAACAACCTTTAAGCTATCAAAAATTTTAAAAGATGCAAAGGGACACTATATAATTATAAAAGTTTCAATCTATCAACAAGAAATATCCATCCTAATCATATAGGCACCCAACACAGGAGCACTGGCATTTATAAAACAACCACTAAATAAATTAAAAAAAGACATTGACTCTAACACTATTAGAGCAGGAGACTTGAATACCCCACTGAAAGCCCTGGAGAGATCATCAAGAAAAAAAAAAATCAACAAGGAGATCTAGAATCTAAACGTGACACTTGATCGAATGGGCTTAGTAGATACCTACAGATTATTCTACCCCAAAACCATGGAATATACATTCTACTCATCACCACATGGAGCATACTCCAGCATCGATCACATCCTTGGCCATAAATCAAGCACAAACAAATTCCATAAGATTGAAATCTTGCTATGCACATTCTCAGACCACAGTGGAATAAAAATAAATATCAAAATCAACTACAAAATCAACCAAAGCCCACAAAGACATGGACACTAAACAGCATGATGCTGAACAATGAATGGGTCGAAACTGAAAACAAAGAAGAAATTGAAAGATTCCGGGAAACAAATGAAAATGAGGAAATATCTTATCAAAAACCTCTGAGATACCATGAAATAAGTTCTAAGAGGGGAATTTATATCTCTATGAGCACACACAAGAAAATGGAAAGATCACAACTAGAGATCCTAACAAATCACCTAAGGGAGCTGGAAAGAGAAGACCACCAAAACACCAACTTTAGCAGAAGAACCCAAATCACAAAAATAAGAGCCCAAAATGGGACATGGGAGACAAAAATACCATAGAAAACATAAACAAAACAAAAAGCTGGTTCTTTGAAAGAATTAACAAGATTGATGGGCCCCTAGCCAGAATGACCTGAAAAAGATAGAAAAAGCCCAAATAAACAGCATCAGGAATACAAAAGATCAAATCACAACTGACCCCGAAGGAATGCAAAGAATTATCAGAGATTACTATGTACACTTACATGGAAATAAACTTGGTAACCTAGATGAAATGGAGGACTTTCTGACAACACACAACCTACCCAGGTTAAAACAAGAAGACATTGAGACACTAAATAGACCAATAACAATCCAGGAAATTGACTCTGTCATATGAAAACTACCTATTAAAAAAAGCCCTGGATGGGATGGCTTTCCAGCAGAATTCTACAAAACGTACAAGGAAGACCTGATGCCAATCCTACTGAAAGTATTCCAGGCAATTGAGAAAGATGGAAATCATTTTATGAAGTTAACATTACACTGATACCCAAACTGGGTCAAGATCCAACAAAGAAAGATACCTACAGGTCAATATCCCTTATGAACATAGATGCAAAAATTCTCAGCAGGATGCTAGCAAATCAGATCCAAAAAACACATCTCAAAAATCATCCACCATGACCAAGTGGGCTTCATCCCCAGGATGCAGGGCTGGTTCAACATTCCCAAGACCATAAATGTAATTAAATACATCAACAGATGTAAAAGCAAGAAACACATGATTATCTCATTAGATGCAGAAAAAGCTTTTGATAAAATCCAGTATCCCTTCTTGATAAAAACCCTCAAATGCCTAGGTATAGAAGGAACATACCTCAAAATAGTAAGTGTCATCTATGAAAAATCCACAGCTAACATATTGCTAAATGGACAGAAACTAGAAACATTTCCCCGGAAAACTGGAACAAGACAAGGCTGCCCACTCTCACCCCTCTTGTTCAATATTGTGTTGGAAGTTCTAGCTCAGGCAATTAGACAAGAGAAGGAAATGAGTGGTTTCCATATAGGAAAAGAGGAAGTCAAGTTATCCCTCTTTGCTGATGGTATGATCCTATACCTTGAAAACCAAGTGTATCTGTAAAAAGCCTACTTGCACTGATAAAGGACTTTGGCAAAGTTTCATAGTACAAAATAAATGTGCAAAAGACGGTTGCATTCCTATACGCCAACAACAAGCAAGCAGAGACCCAAATAAAAAGCACAATCCCATTCAAAATAGCCACCACAAAAATGAAATACCTCGGCATCTTCCTAACCAGAGAAGTGAAAGACCTTTACAATGAGAATTACAAAACACTGCTCAAAGAAATCTAAGAAGACATAAACAAATGGAAAAAATTCCATGCTCGTGGATAGGAAGAATCAACATTGTTAAGATGTCCATCCTACCAAAGGCAATCTAAGGATTCAACGCAATACCCATTAAGTTGCCAACATCATTCTTCTCAGACTTGGAAATGACAATACAGAAATTCATATGGAAACATAAATGACCACAAATAGCCAAAATAATCCTTAGCAAAAGAAACAAAGCAGGAGGTATCATACTTCCAGACTTCAAACTTTACTATAAGGCTACAGTAATCAAAACAGCCTGGTACTGGTACAAGAACAGGCACATAGACCAATGAAACAGGATAAAAATTCCGGAAGCAAAGCCTCAATTCCTCAACCAACTCATCTTTGACAAAGCCTCCAACAACAACCACTGAGGAGAGGAGAACCTATTCAGGAAATGGTACTGGGAAAACTGGCTGACCACATGCAAAAGACTGAAACGGGACCCCTACCTATCACCATACACAAAAATTAACTCTAAATGGATCAAAGACCTAAACGTCAAATCTCACACTGTAAGAATCTTAGAAAGCTCAGGAGATACCCTTATGGCAATTGGAACTGGCCACCAATTCCTATTCAGAACCCTAAAGGCCAATACCTTAAGAAATAAGATTGCCAAGTGGGACCTAATCAATTCAATGAGCTTCTGCAAAGCAAAAGAAATCGTCAATAGAGCAGGGAGACAGCCCACAGAATGGGAAAAAAATATTTGCCAACTGTATATCTGACAAAGGCCTAACACCTAGGATCTACAAGGAAAATCAAACATGCCGAAAGGAAAAAATCCAATAGTCCCTTTAAAAAGTGGGCAAAGGACATGAATAGAGACTTCTCAAAAGAAGATATACAGGCAACCAACAGACATGAAAAAGTGCTCAGCCTCACTCATCATCAGAGAACTGCAAATCAAAACCACATTGAGATACCCCAGTAAGAATGGGTATCATTAATTAAACAAACAACAACAGGTGCTGGCGAGGATGTGGAGAAAAAATAATACTTCTACACTTCTGGTGGGAATACAGACTAGTACAACCTCTTTGGAATACAATGTGGCAATTTCTGAAAGAACTAGAAGTGGACCTTCCATATGACCCAGTAATTCCCCTATTGGGAATATACCCAAAGGAACTCAAATTATTCTACAAAAAAGATAGCTGCACATGTATGTTTGGTGCAGCTCTATTCACAATAACAAAAATATGGAACTAACTGTGTTGTCCATCAAAGCTGGGCTGGATAAAAAAAATGTGGTACATATACGCAGTGGAATATTATGTAGCCATAAAGAAGGACAACTGGGATGAATTTGGAGTTGATCATACTCAGTAATTTATCGCAGAAACATAGAACTGAGTTCCAGATGTTCTCCCTCATAAACTGACCTTGAACAATTACAATGCTATAAGAAAGCGATTGGCAGCAGTGGGAAACTGTCAGGTGGGGGGTAGTATTGGCAGTTGAGGGAAACTGCTAGGGGAGGGAGTGGCGTACCTCATCAACAAGGGAACCTGCAAAATCAATATTTATATACCTAACCGTGAAATATACCCCACAACTTTATAATAAAAAAATTTTAAAATAAATAAATAAATAAAAAGAGAAACATTTTTCTTTTAATTTGGCGGTCAATGAAAAAATAAAAATATATACTTAGAAAAATTTTTGTACATTAATTGACTGAATGTTTCATTATTGCCTGGCCTGTTTTAGTTTCAGGAATTGAATACTTTGACACAGAACAAAGTTAGTAAGCTTCTTTTAAGTTATAGTTACACAATTCTTTCTGAAATTGTGTTCAATGGACTTATAGACATATTCTCACATAAAAGTTTCTTCCAAGCTAGTTTACTGAAAGTTTCAATGTAATCCATATTAAGTCACTGTATTTGACAGTGAAAATGTTATTATACTTTTTTGAGAAAAAGTTATAGGAGCATGTTCTTTTCTCCAATTATGGCCCAGAGACCCAGAGACAATTCTACCTATAGAGAGTAATTGTAGCCAAAAGTTTTTAAACTAAAACATGCTCTGTTTTAGTTCAGGGAATGCAATACTTTGACATAGATACCAGTTGGCAAGCTTGCTTTTAGATATGGTTTTTTTTTTTTTTTAAAAAAAGGTTTATTTGTTGACATCAATGTGAAAGTACACACTTATTGCTAGAACTTCTTGTATGTTAATTGATTTAATGGTTTCTCATCATTTATTTTAGTTCTGTAAATGGAGCACTTTGACACTGAAAAAAAGTTAGCAAGTTTCTTTTAGGTTATAGTTACAGGAACACATTTCTTTGTGCAATTGTGATCAATGGGCTTATAAGGTCCATGTATAAAAGATACTTCTAAAGTAACTTACTGAAAGTTTCAACATAACCTGTTTCAGGCAACTAAATAGACATTTCTAACAGATAAACAAGTTGTCAAGCTCCCTATAAGAAAATATTAAGGGAACAGATTTCTTTCTTTAGTTGTATCTTAGAAGCTCATAAACAATTCCACCCATGTAAAGCACATGTAATCTAACTTACTGGAAGTTAAACCCTGCTCTGTTTAAGTTTAGTGAATAGAACATTTTGACACAAATAGTAGGCATTGGGTTTCTTCTTTTTTTCTCTCTTTTAATTTTTATTTTAAAATCGTGGGGTACAATTCAGGGTTAGGTATACAAATATTCATTGTGCAGGTACCCTTGTTGATGAGGTATACCCCCCTTCCCCAGGCAGTTATTGACTACTGTCAATCCCACCTCCCCACTCCCCACCCCACCCCCACAGTTTCCCACTACTTTCAATCCTTGTCTTAAAGTAATACAGTAGTTGTTCAAGGACCACTTATGTGTGAGAACATGTGATACTCAGTTCTTTGTTTCTATGAGAGATTTTTTAGAAAATGTTAGTGAACACTTTTCTTTTTCTTATTGTGATAAATGGAAAAATTCACCTATACTCCTAGAAACATTTCTTATATGCTAAATAATTAAATGTTTTATTCGTATCTGTTTTAGTTCCTTGAATTTAACACATTAACACAGAACTATATAGTAAGCTTCTTTGGAGTTCTAGTTAGAGAAATATTTTTTTTCTATATTGGATTCAATTGACTTATAGACGTATCTACACATAAAAGGCACATGTAAGATAACTTACAAAAAGTTTCAACAAATCTGTTTCAGTCCACTGAATGTAAGTGTCAGAAAAAGGTTTTTAACCACCTTTGAGGAAAAGTTAAAGAAATTTGTTTCTTTCCCTAATTGTGGGCCCGAATGCTCATAGTCCCACACACAGAAAGTACTTGTGGTCAGACCTGTAGAAAGATAAACTATGCTCTCTTTTAGTTCAGTGGATGGGACACTTTGACACAGAAAGTAAGTACTAATCACTTTTTAGAAAAAATAAGAACACATTTCTTTTACTCATTGTCGTCAATGTGAAAAGACACACATACTTCCAGAAAAATGTATTTCATGCAAACTAATTGAATCTTTTATCACTATCTATTTTAATTCCTCAAATATGACACATTAACCCAGAACAAATTTAGTAAGTGTCTTTTGAGTTTTAAGTTAGAGGAACATGTTTCTTTCTGATATTGGGTTCAATGCACTTATAGCAGCATTTACACATAAATGGTAGTTCTAACTTACTAAATGTTTCAATAGTCTGTTTAAGTTCACTGAATTGTAAGTGCTTAAAGGAGAAAGAAGTTGTCAATCTTCCTTTGAAAAAAGTTAAGAAAACATGATTCATTTTCCAATTGTGGTCCTCAGGCTCATGAAGAATTCCACCCAGGAAAAGAATTTGTACTCTAACTTACTGAAAGTTAAACCATTTTCTGTTTCAGTTCAGTGAATGGAGCAGTTTTACACCGGTAGCTTGTAATGAGCTATTTTTAATGGAAAGTAAGAGAACATGTTTCCCTTTCACCATGAGGTCAATGGGAAAATACACATGTACACATTAAAAAACTTGTTGTATGCTGATTGTTTTATCGACATCTGTTTTTGTTCTGTTAAATGTACACTTTACACAAATAGCAGTGGCAAGACACTCTTTAAGAAATGATTAATAATATGACTTAACAGGTATTCGGTGTCTTTATAGTAAATACAGGTGTTTAATTTCCAGTGAACCAATTCTACTTTAAATCTCATAGATTTAAAACTGAAAGTTGTCTTTTTAAAGGTACACTTATTATTTCCTTTTATTCAGATAAGAAAATGGAATATAAAGTTGTCCCAGGTTGCATATAGATCAAGTTTTGCATTCCAGGCATCTGGTGAAGTTTGCTTTTAAAGAGACTGTCTCATAATTTTCCATGCTAACATTTTAATTGACTCACTTTTTAAACAGTAGTTTAAAAAGCGATGAATTTTACAGGTTATCCAATGAAGATAACTTGTTAGACCACTAAGGCTTTATCAGGAATTTATTAAGAAGTCATCTGATAGAAGTCCAATCTTTTCTCTATATTTAAGTTTATCCTTTTGCATATTAGCTGTGAAATAGCCAAAAACTGGGAGCAAAAGTAAAATAAATAGTTAAATAAATAATAAAATTATTGTCTATTCAAAAAAGAAACACTTAACAAAACACATTTTTCCCCATTGGCAGTCAATAGGAAAATAAGCATATACATCTAGAAATACTTCAGATATTCTAATTGTGGAAATAGTTTTTCATTATCTGTTCTCGTTCCATGAGTGAAACACTTTGACACAGAGCAAAGTTAACAAGATTCTTTTAAGGTGTAGTTACAGGAACGTGGTTCTTTCTGCAATTGTGTTCATTAGGTAAAAGGGACTTCTAAGATTACTTACTGAAAGTTTCAAAATAATCTATTTCAATTCACTAAATGTGTTTGACAGTGAAAAATTTGTTATGCTCCTTTCAGAAATTTTTACAAGAACATATTTTTTCCCCATTTATGGTCCAGAGATCTATAACAATTCCACCATAGAAAGCACATGCAACTGAACTTTAAAGTTAAGCAATACTCCTTTTAATTCACTTAATGGAACACTTTGACATAGATATCAGGTGGTGAATTCACTTTTAGATAAAGTTAAGAGAACACATGTCCTTTTATTATTAAAGTCAATGAGAAAATACATATAAGCAGCTAAAAAAAACATCTAAGCTAACTGAATGAATGTTTTATCATAATCTGGTTTAGTTTCACGAATGGAGCATTTAGACACAGAACAAAGTTAGTAAGCTCTATTTTTTAGTTATTCTTAGAGAAACATGTTTCTTTCTACAATTGTTTTCAATGGGCGTATAGCAGTATCTACATAAAAGGTAGTTCTAAGCTTCCTTACTGAAAGTTTCAGTATACTCTACTTTAGTTAACTGAGTATGTGTTTGACAGAAAAAAAAGTTATAAAATTCCCATGAAAAAAATTAAAATTTTACCAATTGTCACCCTAAGGCCCATGCAGAATTCTACCCTCAGTGGCTCAGCCTTAATCCCAGCACTTTGGGAAGTCAAGGCAAGCAGATTGCCTGAGCCCACAGGTTCAAGACCAGCCTGGGCAACTTGGCAAAACCTCATCTCTACAATAACAAAAAATTAGCTGAGTATGGTGACTTATGCCTGTAGTTTCAGCTACTTGGATGACTGAGGCAGAAGGATCACCTGAGCCCAGAAGGTCAACACTGGGGTAGCTGTGAGCATGCCATGGCACTAAGTGTAGGTGACAGAATGAGACTCCAACAGAAAGAAAGAAAGAAAGAAAGAAAGGAAGGAAGGAAGGAAGGAAGGAAGGAAGGAAGGAAGGAAGGAAGGAAGGAAGAAAGAAGGAAATTTTCATTGAAAGTTAAACCATGCTGTGTTTTAGGACAGTTACTGGAAAACTTCCACACAGATATCAGGTAATGAGCTTGCTTTTAGAAAATGTCAAAAGAACATGTTTTCTTTGTCTATTGTGGTCAATGGAATTATATACATATACACTTTGAAAACCATGTTGTATGCTAACTGATTGAAAGTTTGATCATCATCCATTTTATTTTTCTGAATAAAACCCTTTGACACAGAACAAAGTAAGAAAGCATGTTTTATTTTTATAATAATATGTTTCTTTGTGCAATTAGGTTTCTTAAACTTATAGAAGTATACATGCATTTCTAACAAAATGTATTTCTTAACCTAAATTACTGAACATACTGTATTACAGTTTACTGAATGTATGCATTTGACAAAAAAAGATGTTATCAAACTCCATTAAAGAAAATGTTAAGAGAACATGTTTCTTACTCCATTTGTAGCCCACAGCACCATAAACAATTTCACTCAGGAAAATATTTTTAATGCAATTTGTTAAAATTTAAACCATTATTTGTTATCACACAGTGAGCTCACTTAAAAAAAGTTAAGAGAACACATTTCTTTTTCCCTTTGAGATCAATAGTAAAATGCACATATACAGCTAGAAAAATGTCTTATATGCTAACTGAATGTTTTATCATCATCTGTTTTATTTCTGTGAGTAATACACTTTGGCTTACATGTTAGTAAGCTTCTTTTGTTTATGGTTATAGGAGCATGTTTCTTTTTGCAATTGTGTTCAATATGCATAGCCTGACCAATGCATAAAAGAACATCTACACTTAGTTACTAAAGTTTCCATTCAGTCTTATTTCAGTTCACTGAATGTAAGTGTTTGACCAAAAAAGAGCTGGCACTCTTCCTTTGAGATAAAGTTAAGGGAACATGTTTGTTTGTTTTCTCCCATTGTGGCCCACTGGTCCACCAAGAATTTTACCCATGAAAAGTACTGGGAATCTAACTTATTGAAAGACAAACCATGCTATTTTTCAGTTCAGTGAATGCAACGCTTTGACACAGATAGCAGGTAGTGAGCTCATTTTATAAAATAATAAGAGAACATGTTTCTTTTTCCCATTGTGATCAATGGAGAAATACACATATACACATAGGAAAACTTCTTGTATGCTGATTGAATGTTTTATCATTAAGTGTTTTAGTTCTGTGAATAACACATTTTGACACAGAACAAAGTTAGTTTCTTTTGTTTATAGTTATAGGACCAAGTATGTTTCCAGTCAGTTTCCATAGACTTATAGCCATATTCACAAAAAAATGTACATCTAAACTAACCTAATGAAACTTTCAAAACAATCTTTTTCATTCCACTGAACATAAGTGTTCAACAGAGAGGAAACTTTATGAATAAGTATTGGGAACATGTGCTTTTCTCTAAGTTTAGTCTACAAGTTAATAAAACATTCCACCCAGGAAAAGCACTTGTAGTTTATTACATTCTACATTAAACCATGCTCTGTTTAGTTCAGTGAATGAAACACATCGACACAAATAACAGGTAGCAAGCTTGCTTTTGGAAAGTTAAGAGAACAATTTTTTCCTTTGCAGAAAATGGGAGAATACACCATACAACTAGAAAGACTTCTCATATTCTAAGTGATTGGATGTTTTATCATAATCTGTTTTAGCTATGTAAATAACACACTATGATCCAGAACAAAATTAGTAAGCTTCTTTTAAGTTATAGCTACAGAAACATTTTTATTTCTGAAATTAAGTTAAATGTACTTATAATGGTATCTACAAATAAAAGGTACTTCTAGTCCAGCTTACTGAATGTTTCATCATACTCTGATCCAGCTCACTGAAATGTGTTTGACAGAAAAACGTTATCCAGATCATTTTGACAGAATAATTAAGCAACATCTTTCTTTCTCCTATTGTGTCCAACAGGCCAACAGACAATTACATTCATGAAAATACTTGGAAGTCTAACTGCTGAAA